>NW_022630558.1:60044-129371 GCF_010909765.2 Amblyraja radiata | reverse complement strand
TCGATATTCCCTGGGAAACGTCTTGTCATTTTGCACTGTACAACTCTGGCTTTGCAAGATGACAATAAAGGTTGATTGATTGATTGTTTGAACCCGGGTCTCTGGCGCTATGAGGCTGTAACTCTACCGCTGCGCCCTGATGTTAATTTGGAGTTCACCAGGGAGTGGCTCCGTTTTTCAAGGGGCTTTTTAGCCCTGTGTGCCTAATCTATGGGGGATTTTTTCAAGTGTGGGAACCTTGCTACCTGCTTCCTCCCAGAGTAAGGAAGGGACAAACATGGACTTGCCAAAAACTTCCCTGTCACAGTGTTATTTAATGTTGACCTTGCAAATAAAATGTGCATTTAAGGGCCTGTTTCTGTGCAGTATGACCCTGGGACTTGTGCAGGAAGACAGTAGACAATAGGTGCAGGAGCAGGCCATTCAGCCCTTCGAGCCAGCACCACCATTCAATGTGATCATGGCTGATCATCCCCAATCAGTACCCCCGTTCCTGCCTTCTCCCCATATCGCCTGACTCTGCTATCTTTAAGAGCTCTATCTAGCTCTCTCTTGAAAGCATCCAGAGAATCGGCCTCCACCGCCCTCTGAGGCAGAGAGTTCCACAGACTCACCACTCTCTGTGTGAAAAAGTGTTTCCTCGTCTCCGTTCTAAATGGCTTACTCCTTATTCTTAAACTGTGTGTGGCCCCTGGTTCTGGACTCCCCCAACATCGGGAACATGTTTTCTGCCTCTAGCATGTCCAAGCCCTTAACAATCTTATATGTTTCAATGAGATACCCCCTCATCCTTCTAAATTCCAGTGAATACAAGCCCAGCCGCTCCATTCTCTCAGGATATGACAGTCCCGCCATTCCGGGAATTAACCTGGTGAACCTACGCTGGGCTCCCTCAATAGCAGGCAAGTCCTGGTATTCCTTTTTCAGCTACATTGATCAAGGGATAATTGTTGGCCCAAAGGAGTTGTTAAAAAAAAGTCCCCTGTTGCCAAAATGGAAGAAATACCAAAGAACCGCATACACCCCCCCCCCCCCCCCCCCCCAATGGACACACAGTTTAAGGATAAGGGGGAAGTCTTTTAGGACCGAGATGAGAAAAACATTTTTCACAGAGAGTGGTGAATCTGTGGAATTCTCTGCCACAGAAGGTAGTTGAGGCCACAGTTCATTGGCTATATTTAAGAGGGAGTTAGATGTGGCTAAAGGGATCAGAGGGTATGGAGAGAAGGCAGGTACAGGATACTGAGTTGGATGATCATATTGAATGACGGTGCAGGCTCGAAGGGCCGAATGGCCTACTCCTGCACCTATTTTCTATGTTTCTATGAAAAGCTTTTGTTGCGTGCTAACCAGTCAGCGGGAAGACAATACATGATTACAATCGAGACGTCCACAGTGTACAGATACAGGATAAAGGGAATAACGTTTAGTGCAAGGTAGAGGATAGTCCAAGTGTCTCTACAAGTGGCCTACTCTAGCGGGAAGGATTGCCTGGCTGCAAATGGCTTGCCGCACTTTGCCAGGAAATACGAGCCAGATTTTGCCTGTTGGCACAGCTTTGAGGGCTCCAGGCAGCGGTAGCAGAAGCGGAAGCTGCACGGCCCGCAGCGTACGTACTTGCACCCGCCGGCGTGGGCGACCAGCGCCCGGCACCGCGGGCAGGCGCGGATCGAGGGGCACCCGTTGACCGCGAGGCTGGGGCCGTCGATCGGCGGGCAGCTCTGGAGGAGGGAAACGGTGGGGCAGGAACGGTCGGAGCAGTGGGCACCGCCACCAGGGGCCGGGCCCCTCCACTGCCTCCCGCAGGACCAGCAAACGCGAAAGGCCTCTCCGCGGGTCCGTGTGCACTGCGGGCAAACGACGTGAAGATCCTCCACCTCCAACCTCTGCAGCAAACGCCAGCATCCCGGGCACTGTGGTTGTGTAGGGGGCGGGGTGGGGAGGAAGAGAGGAGGTCATATTTAGTTTAGGTTAGAAACAGAAACATAGAAATTAGGTGCAGGAGTAGGCCATTCGGCCCTTCGAGCCTGCACCGCCATTCAATATGATCATGGCTGATCATCCAACTCAGTATCCCATCCCTGCCTTCTCTCCATACCCTCTGATCCCCTTTAGCCACAAGGGCCACATCTAACTCCCTCTTAAATATAGCCAATGAACTGTGGCCTCAACTACCCTCTGTGGCAGAGAGTTCCAGAGATTCACCACTCTCTGTGTGAAAAAAGTTCTTCTCATCTCGGTTTTAAAGGATTTCCCCCTTATCCTTAAGCTGTGACCCTTTGTCCTGGACTTCCCCAACATCGGGAGCAATCTTCCTGCATCTAGCCTGTCCAACCCCTTAAGAATTTTGTAAGTTTCTATAAGATCCCCTCTCAATCTCCTAAATTCTAGAGAGTATAAACCAAGTCTATCCTGTCTTTCTTCATAAGACAGTCCTGACATCCCAGGAATCAGTCTGGTGAACCTTCTCTGTACTCCCTCTATGGCAATAATGTCCTTCCTCAGATTTGGAGACCAAAACTGTACGCAATACTCCAGGTGTGGTCTCACCAAGACCCTGTACAACTGCAGTAGAACCTTCCTGCTCCTATACTCAAATCCTTTTGCTTAGAGAGACAGAGCAGTAACACCGAGTCCGCGCCGACCAGCGATCCCCGCACACTAACACTATCCTACACACACTAAGGACAATTTACACGTACACCAAGCCAATTAACCTACAAACCTGCACGTCTTTGGAGTGTAGGCTCGCCAACTTTCCCCCACTCCCAAATAAGGGACAAAAGGTCAAAATAAGGGACAAATTCCCCCACGGCAATTAGTCGACCGACTGGGCCGTGTCTGGGTGAATGATGAGTTGGGCCCGGGTGCTGAACTGTGCACATAAAGCCCAGCCGGCGGGCCAGCTGAGGAGTTTTGGCCCGGGGGGGGGGGGGCCGCGCGCACAGTCCGGCGCTCCGTCCAACTCACGATCGGCCGTGAGAAGGAGGGGGTGGTGGTGGTGTCGGCGGTCAGCGAAGGTCGGACGGACAGCTGGCCGGGCTGCCGAGCGACCGACGGGGCCACGGGCGTGGGGCTGGTGCTGCTGCTGCTGCACTCCACGGGCTGCACTACATCGGGACGGGCGAGGCGGGGTCCGACCCGATCCGAGTAGCAGCGGTCAAATACGGGACAAGGGCGATCCCGTACGGGACAAACCGATTTAGCCCAAAATACGGGATGTCCCGGCTAATACGGGACAGTTGGTCTGGGCAAGAGACTCTGCCCGATCTATTCCTCTCGTGATTTTGGACACCTCTATAAGATCGCCCCTCATCCTCCTGCGCTCAAAGGAATAGAGTCCCAGCCTGCTCAACCTCTCCCTGTAGCTCAGGCCCCTCGAGTCCCGACAACATCCTCGTAACTCTTCTCCGCGCCCTTTCCGGCCAACTCAGCCTTTTCACCCTTAGTGTGAAAAAGTTACCCATCAGATTCCTATGAAACCTTCACCCCCCCCCCCCCCCCCCCCCCCCCACAACACACACATACCCCGTTACATAGAAACAGAAAATAGGTGCAGGAGGAGGCCATCGTGATCATTCATTGTGATCATGGCTGATCGTCCCCAATCAATAACCCGTGCCTGCCTTCTCCCCATATCCCTTGACTCCACCAGCCCCTAGAGCTCTATCTAACTCTCTCTTAAATCCATCCAGTGACTTGGCCTCCACTGCCCACTGTTTATTTTGTTTTTTTTAACTTTTTTTTGAATTATAAATTTATTCAATTATTAAAAAATAATATTACACTACAATAAAACAAGCCAGAACCCACCACCATAATACAATACAAACATGTAATAAACTACTATACAACTATGCTACAATCCTTATTGAGGATACATTCAACACCCTGCGGAGCCCAGCGGTCCCGGAACTCCCTCAGGGTGCCCGCAGACAGGGCGTATTCCCTTTCTAATCGCACCCGGGCACGGACGTAACCCCGGAAAAGGGGCAGGCAGCTGGCTCGGGTGCAGCCCTCCACTGTCTGACGCTGTGACTCGCGGATGGCCAGCTTGGCCAGGCCCAGGAGCAACCCAACCAGGACATCTTCAGCCCTACCCTCTCCCCTACGCACAGGGTGTCCAAAGATGAGGATGGTGGGTGAAAAATGCAGCCAGAAGGCAAGGAGCAGCCCCTTTAGATATTCAAACAGTGGCTGCAGCCTCACGCACTCCATGTACACGTGGTACACAGACTCTTCCAGCCCGCAACAGTGGCAGGCGGCTGGCGAGTCTATGAACCGCGAGAGAAACAGGTTGCAGGGAACACCTCGATGCAGTACCCTCCACCCCAGGTCCCCAATGTAGAGGGGGAGAATCCCTGCGTAGAGGGACCCCCACCGGGGGCCCCCCTCGCGACCGGAAGGCAACACCGACCGCCACTTGGTGTCCGGACGGTGGACCAGGGCGAGGAAGTGCAGGGTGTGGAGGAGGAGCCTGTACAGGACACGCCTCCCTGCGTCTCGGAGGGAGACGAAGGGTGTCGAGGAAAGGCGGCTCAAATTGTGTGGGACCGGCTCCCGGGATGGATTACGGCGCCTGGGTCCGATGAGTACTTCCGGCTGAGCGGGGGCTTGCTCAACCACCAGTACTCCACACGTTTGAGCCCCCCGGTCACCCGATGGGGCGGGACAAGGACCGGCTGCTCTCAAGCCCGGCCTCCACTGCCCTCTGTGGCAGGGAATTCCACAAATTCACAACTCTCTGGGTGAGAAAGTAATTTCTCACCTCAGTCTTAAATGGCCTCCCCTTTATTCTAAGACTGTGGCCCCTGGTTCTGGACTCGCCCAACATTGGGAACATTTTTCCTGCATCTAGCTTGTTCAGCCCTTTTATAATTTTATATGTTTCTATAAGAACCGCCCCCTCATCCTTCTAAACCCCAGTGAATACAAGCCTAGTCTTTTCAATCTTTCCTCATATGACGGTCACCTTCTTATACGATTCGGTTTTCTCCCTGGACATCCGTAACAGCTTAGTTTCGTATCGTGTCTGGTCGCTGGTGGTCAGCAGGGCCAGCGCCCGTACCTCCTGCCACGCCCACTTCTGGTCACACACGGGGCAAGCGATCTGGGTCCTTCCCTGCACAGAGAGAGAGAGAGAGATAGGAGTGAGCCTTAAGGGCCTGTCTCACGAGCATGCGACTCGACCTAACGTGGTCGCTTGAGCCGTAGGGCCTCGCGGGGCCGGTTCCACTTCGAGCGCCGGAGTTGTGCGGAGCTGGTCCCGGCTCCGAAAAACTGACCGTGTTCAAAAATTCCGCGCGGCAACGGCCCGCCGACCCGCAGCCGCCTCGACGGCGTAAGTCACGCGCGAACTTCCCGCGGACTTCGCTCGAACTTCACGTCACTCACTCGACCCCCGCTTCCGGTTTGGTCGCGCTCGCCGCATGCAGGTCGCATGCCCGTGGGACCGGCCCTTTGGAACAGCGAGGACCGAAAATGGCTTCTCCACAAAAAGCTGGAGTAACTCAGCGGGGCAGGCAGCGTCTCTGGAGAGAAGGAACGGGTGACGACGTTTCGGGTCGAGACCCTTCTTCGGGTCATTCGACGTTTCCATGAACTTCTTCCCCTTTGATCCGTAATTTTCACGCCTCGCCCTTCCATACATAGAAAATAGGTGCCATTCAGTCCTTCGAGCCAGCACCGCCATTCATTGTGATCATGGCTGATCATCCCCAATCAATAACCCGTGCCTGCCTTCTCCCCATATCCCTTGACTCCACTAGCCCCTAGAGCTCTATCTAACTCTCTCTTAAATCCATCCAGTGACTTGGCCTCCACTGCCCTCTGTGGCAGGGAATTCCATAAATTCACAACTCTCTGGGTGAAAAAGCTTTTTCTCACCTCAGTCTTAAATGACCTCCCCTTTATTCTAAGACTGTGTGTGGCCCCTGGTTCTGGACTCGCCCAACATTGGGAACATTTTTCCTGCATCTAGCTTGTCCCTCCCTCTCCCCCGACTCTCAATCCGAAGAAGGGTCCCGACCCGAAACGTCGCCTATTCCTTCTCCCCAGAGGCGCTGCCTGTCCCGCTGAGTTAGACAATAGACAATAGGTGGTAGAAATAAAAGGACTAGAAATAAGAGATTACTCACCGAGTCCAGAAGAGTTTTCACGTATTTTCGCAATTGTTTTGAGCATTGGAAATATTCACACAAGGTTCTTGTCTGTGGAGAGCCTGTTGAAGACAAAATCTTTTATCTCATAGCGTCAGACACGTCTCCACCCAAAATGTCACCCATTCCTTCTCTCCAGAGATGCTGCCTGTCCCGCTGAGTTACTCCAGCACTCATTGTCAGCAGTTTGCTGGGTGAGAACGAGATGCTGGTGCGACTGGTACAAGGTTAATTCCCGGGATGGCGGGACTGTCATATGCTGAAGTAAAGAATTCCACAGACTCACAACTCTAATAAACATGTGGATTTCAAACACATGTTTGAGAACATTACACCTGGAAGATATGAGACTCCTCCTTGCAGGCAAATCAGACCACTTCCAAAAGACGTGGTCTGCATTTATCGACTTACTACAAGTATAAGGTGCATCAGTACTTTAAAAAAGAAATGGTGTCGGGATCTGGTAAGGGGGGGAGGAAAAATACAAAGTTGGTTTATCCCTTTTGCGCGGTTTTCATAATAGAGCTTTTGTTTCTTTTTCTTTCTTTTCTAGGGTCTATTTCTTAACTCCTTTCCCTAACTTTTTTTTAAATTGATCACTCTTTTACACTAACTCAACCTTCTCTCAATTTCTCTACTTTCTTTATTTCTATCTTTCCTTAAAGCTTAAAAAATGAAGGGGTATAATAAATGTAATAAGATATATGTGGCTTGTACTACTGTAATCTACTGTACTTCCAACAAATAAAAATATTAAAAAAAAAGACTCACAACTCTCTGTGTGAAAAAGTGTTTCCTCGTCTCCGTTCTAAATGGCTTACCCCTTATTCTTAAACTGTGTGGCCCCTGGTTCTGGACTCCCCCAACATCGGGAACATGTTTCCCGCCTCTAGCGTGTCCAAACCCTTAACAATCTTATATGTTTCAATAAGATTGCCTCTCATCCTTCTAAACTCCAGAGTGTACAAGCCCAGCCGCTCCATTCTCTCAGCATATGACAGTCCCGCCATCCCGGGAATTAACCTTGTAAACCTACGCTGGCCTCCCTCAATAGCAAGAATGTCACACACACACACGCGCGCGCGCGCACACACACATTCACACTCACACACACACACACACTCACACTCACACACACACACACACACACTCACACACACACACATACACACACACACTCACACACACACACATACACACACACACTCACACACACTCACACACACACACTCACACTCACTCTCACACACGCGCGCGCACACACACACGCACACTCACACTCACACACACAAACACACACACACACACACTCACACTCACACTCACACTCACACTCACACACACACACACACACACACACACACACACACACACACACACACACACACACACACACACAAGCCCAGCTGCTCCATTCTCTCAGCATATGACAGTCCCGCCACCCCGGGAATTAACCTGGTGAACCTACGCTGGGCTCCCTCAATAGCAAGAATGTCCTTCCTCAAGTTTTGTCAGTGAGATTCTGACTGTAGATCGCTGAGTGTTCTCTGAGTGAAAAAGTGTTTCCTCGTCTCCGTTCTAAACAGCCGACCCCTTATTCTTAGGTATGTACGTTAGCCAAGGCACGTACCTGCCGAAGACTCACCATTACTAGAGGCGTTGACTTCCATTCCTCAAAGCGGACGCGAGTGTGTGTGTCTTTGTGTGTGAGTGTCTCCAGCCGACTGCTCCCTTACACACAACCCTATCTTTTGCTTTCACTTACAGAGCTGGCCAGACGCCAGGCTCTGAACTCGTGGTTTCTCCCCCATCGTGGGAACGTCAGAGATAGGGTTGGAAAACTCAGAAAGCCCCAGTCCAAAGGATTTCGATGGAATAACTGGGAGTGAAAAATGTTCCCAATGTTGGGCGAGTCCAGAACCAAGGGCCACAGTCTTAGAAACATAGAAACACAGAAACATAGAAAATAGGTGCAGGAGTAGAGGCCATTCGGCCCTTCGAGCCTGCACCGCCATTCAATGTGATCATGGCTGATCATCCAACTCAGTATCCCATCCCTGCCTTCTCTCCATACCCCCTGATCCCTTTAGCCACAAGGGCCACGTCTAACTCCCTCGTAATTATAGCCAACGAACTGTGGCCTCAACTACCTTCTGTGGCAGAGAATTCCAGAGGTTAGAATAAAGGGGAGGTCATTTAAGAGTGAGGTGAGAAAAAAACGTTTTCACCCAGAGAGTTGTGAATTTGTGGAATTCCCTGCCACAGAGGATAGAAGGATGGGGGGGGGGGGGGTTCTTATAGAAACATATCAAATTCTAAAAGGACTGGATGCAGGAAAAATGTTTCCCAATGTTGGGCGAGTCCAGAACCAGGGGCCACACACACAGTCTTAGAATAAAGGGGAGGCCATTTAAGACTGAGGCGAGAAAAACACTTTTTCACCCAGAGAGTTGTGAGTTTGTGGAATTCCCTGCCACAGAGGGCAGTGGAGGCCAAATCACTGGATGGATTTAAGAGAGAGTTAGATAGAGCTCTAGGGGCTAGTGGAGTCAAGGGATACGGGGAGAAGGCAGGCACGGGTTATTGATAGGGGAGGATCACAATGAATGGCGGTGCTGGCTCGCAGGGCCGAATGGCCTTCCCTACTTGCACCTGTTCTTTTCTATGTAATCTATGTCTAGTATTGAACAACTGTAACCAGGTGTGGTATTTTAGGTGGTTCAGAGATGTGTCAGTATTACAAAGGCCCTGTGTCAGGTTTACAGCGATGTTTCCGTGAGTGCTGTTATTTAACTGCAACTCTTAATTATTTAGAAGTGGTTTCCGGGAAAAGATTTAGTTTCGTCGTTTCGAGATCCTCCCTCCACGCGCGAAGAAAACGCCGCGGCAACGCAAAGCCATGCAAAGAGCAACTAACTGGCCCGACACATCGCCAGCGGAGCCGCCCTAAACCCGCTCTACACGCCTCCCCCACTACCACCCCCCCCCACCCCCCCTTCCACCCACGCTCCCTCTCCCTTTCTCTCCCCCATCCCTCCCCCATCTCCCCCCCCCCCCCTCATTAAGATTGCAGCAAAATATTTATTTCACTTTCATGCACTTTTTCTTTGAACGAGGTTGGTGGTCGAACCATCCGAGCAACTTGTGGAGCCCAAAAAAAAGACACGAGACCTCCTGCTTTTCGTTTTATTTTATAGACGAGGCTGAATTTTAAGCTGGTTTTAAATTATTTTTAAAAAAAAGAAGAGAGAACGGAAAAACGGCGGAACTTTCTAGGCTTTTAACTTTAACGTACAAACCGGGCATCTCACGGTCCTCTGAATATTCAACCGTGAGACGAGGTTAGAGTGAAACAAACCGTGAAGAAAATTAAATTGAACACGTTTGGCCTTAAAATATGATTGAAGAATATGCAAATGTATAGGTCACCTGGTGACAATAGACTTTTATAATTCTAAATAAAATGGGATGAAATGTTCGAGTGTGTTTGTGTCACGGACCAGCGTGGAAAAAGAATGGTTTCCTTTGGAGATTGGGCGCACAAACAGGCCCACCGAGTCGACCCCTCGTTCACCAGTTCTATCGTGGATTCATACAGCCCGACTTGCCCACACCGGCCAACATGCCCCATCTACACAAGTCCAACCTGCCAGCGTTTGGTCCATATCCCTCCAAACCCGTCCTATCCATGTACCTGTCTAACTGTTTCCTTAGAAGATTGAGGGGGGATCTTATAGAAACTTTCAAAATTCTTAAGGGGTTGGACAGGCTAGATGCAGGAAGATTGTTCCCGATGTTGGGGAAGTCCAGAACAAGGGGTCACACAGTTTAAGGATAAGGGGGAAATCTTTTAGGACTGAGATGAGAAAAACATTTTTCACACGGAGAGTGGTGAATCTGTGGAATTCTCTGCCACAGAAGGTAGTTGAGGCCACAGTTCATTGGCCATATTTAAGAGGGAGTTAGATGTGGCCCTTGTGGCTAAAGGGATCAGGGGGTATGGAGAGAAGGCAGGTACAGGATACTGAGTTGGATGATCAGCCATGATCATATTGAATGGCGGTGCAGGCTCGAAGGGCCGAATGGCCTACTCCTGCACCTATTTTCTATGTTTCTAAGCGTTGGGATAGTCCCAGCCTCAACTACCTCCTCCGGCAGCTCGTTCCATACACCCACCACCCTTTGTGTGAAAAAGTTACCCCTCAGATTCCTATTAAATCTTTTCCCCCTTCACCTTAAACCTAAGTCCTCTGGTCTTCACCTCTGGGCAGGAAACTCTGTGCGTCTGCCCGATCTATTCCTCTCATGATTTTGTACACCTCTATAAGATCGCCCCTCATCCTCCTGCGCTCCATGGAATAGAGACCCAGCCTGCTCAACCTCTCCCTGTAGCTCACACCCTCCAGCCCTGATTCTACACACTAGGGACATTTTTGGAGAAGCCAATCGGCCTACAAACCTGAGAGTCTTTGTTGTGTGGGAGGAAACCGGAGTACCAGGAGAAAACCCACGAGGAGAACGCACAAACTCCGTACGGGCAGTACCCGTAGTCTGGATCGAAGTCTCGTCTAGCAGTCGTCTCGAGTTGAGTCTAGCCGTCTAGTCTATTGCCACATGTACTGAGGTACAGTGAAAGCACAGCGAATGGTATGTTAGCATTCATAGCAAAAGGATTTGAGTATAGGAGCAGGGAGGTTCTACTGCAGTTGTACAGGGTCTTGGTGAGACCACACCTGGAGTATTGCGTACAGTTTTGGTCTCCTAATCTGAGGAAAGACATTCTTGCCAAAACTTACAAAATTCTTAAGGGTTTCGGCCCGAAACGTTGCCCATTTCCTTCGCTCCATCGATGCTGCTGCACCCGCTGAGTTTCTCCAGCTTTTTTGTGTACCTTCGATTTTCCAGCATCTGCAGTTCCTTCTTAAACAAAATTCTTAAGGGGTTGGACAGGCTAGATGCAGGAAGATTATTCCCGATGTTGGGGAAGTCCAGAACAAGGGGTCACACAGTTTAAGGATAAGGGGGAGGTCTTTTAGGACCGAGATGAGAAAAACATTTTTCACACAGAGAGTGGTGAATCTGTGGAATTCTCTGCCACAGAAGGTAGTTGAGGCCACAGTTCATTGGCTATATTTAAGAGGGAGTTAGATGTGGCTAAAGGGATCAGAGGGTATGGAGAGAAGGCAGGGATGGGATACTGAGTTGGATGATCAGCCATGATCATATTGAATGGTAGTTGAGGCCACAGTTCATTGGCTATATTTAAGAGGGAGTTAGATGTGGCTAAAGGGATCAGAGGGTATGGAGAGAAGGCAGGTACAGGATACTGAGTTGGATGATCATATTGAATGACGGTGCAGGCTCGAAGGGCCGAATGGCCTACTCCTGCACCTATTTTCTATGTTTCTATGAAAAGCTTTTGTTGCGTGCTAACCAGTCAGCGGAAAGACAATACATGATTACAATCGAGACGTCCACAGTGTACAGATGCAGGATAAAGGGAATAACGTTTAGTGCAAGGTAAAGGATAGTCCAAGTGTCTCTACAAGTGGCCTACTCTAGCGGGAAGGACTGCCTGGCTGCAAATGGCTTGCCGCACTTTGCCAGGAAATACGAGCCGGATTTTGCCTGTTGGCACAGCTTTGAGGGCTCCAGGCAGCGGTAGCAGAAGCGGAAGCTGCACGGCCCGCAGCGTACGTACTTGCACCCGCCGGCGTGGGCGACCAGCGCCCGGCACCGCGGGCAGGCGCGGATCGAGGGGCACCCGTTGACCGCGAGGCTGGGGCCGTCGATCGGCGGGCAGCTCTGGAGGAGGGAGACGGTGGGGCAGGAACGGTCGGAGCAGTGGGCACCGCCACCAGGGGCCGGGCCCCTCCACTGCCTCCCGCACGACCAGCAAACGCGAAAGGCCTCTCCGCCGGTCCGTGTGCACTGCGGGCAAACGACGTGAAGATCCTCCACCTCCAACCTCTGCAGCAAACGCCAGCATCCCGGGCACTGTGGTTGTGTAGGGGGCGGGGTGGGGAGGAAGAGAGGAGGTCATATTTAGTTTAGGTTAGAAACATAGAAATTAGGTGCAGGAGTAGGCCATTCGGCCCTTCGAGCCTGCACCGCCATTCAATATGATCATGGCTGATCATCCAACTCAGTATCCCGTACCTGCCTTCTCTCCATACCCTCTGATCCCCTTAGCCACAAGGGCCACATCTAACTCCCTCTTAAATATAGCCAATGAACTGTGGCCTCGACTACCCTCTGTGGCAGGGAGTTCCAGAGATTCACCACTCTCTGTGTGAAAAAAGTTCTTCTCATCTCGGTTTTAAAGGATTTCCCCCTTATCCTTAAGCTGTGACCCCTTGTCCTGGACTTCCCCAACATCGGGAGCAATCTTCCTGCATCTAGCCTGTCCAACCCCTTAAGAATTTTGTAAGTTTCTATAAGATCCCCTCTCAATCTCCTAAATTCTAGAGAGTATAAACCAAGTCTATCCAGTCTTTCTTCATAAGACAGTCCTGACATCCCAGGAATCAGTCTGGTGAACCTTCTCTGCACTCCCTATATGGCAATAATGTCCTTCCTCAGATTTGGAGACCAAAACTGTACGCAATACTCCAGGTGTGGTCTCACCAAGACCCTGTACAACTGCAGTAGAACCTCCCTGCTCCTATACTCAAATCCTTTTGCTTAGAGAGACAGAGCAGTAACACCGAGTCCGCGCCGACCAGCGATCCCCGCACACTAACACTATCCTACACACACTAAGGACAATTTACACGTACACCAAGCCAATTATCCTACAAACCTGCACGTCTTTGGAGTGTAGGCTCGCCAACTTTCCCCCACTCCCAAATAAGGGACAAAAAGGTCAAAATACTGGACAAATTCCCCCACGGCAATTCGTTGACCGACTGGGCCGTGTCTGGGTGAATGATGAGTCGGCCCCGGGTGCTGGACTGTGCACACAAAGCCCAGCCGGCGGGCCAGCTGAGGAGTTTTGGCCCGGGGGCCGCGCGCGCAGTCCGGCGCTCCGTCCAACTCACGAACGGCCGTGAGAAGGAGGGGGTGGTGGTGGTGTCGGCGGTCAGCGAAGGTCCGAAGGTCGGACAGCTGGCCGGGCTGCCGAGCGACCGACGGGGCCACGGGCGTGGGGCTGGTGCTGCTGCTGCTGCTGCTGCTGCTGCACTCCACGGGCTGCACTACGTCGGGACGGGCGAGGCGGGGTCCGACCCGATCCGAGTAGCAGCGGTCAAATACGGGACAAGGGCGATCCCGTACGGGACAAACCGATTTAGCCCAAAATATACGGGATGTCCCGGCTAATACGGGACAGTTGGTCTGGGCAAGAGACTCTGTGCGTCTACCCGATCTATTCCTCTCGTGATTTTGTACACCTCTATAAGATCGCCCCTCATCCTCCAGCGCTCCAAGGAATAGAGACCCAGCCTGCTCAACCTCTCCCTGTAGCTCAGGCCCCTCGAGTCCCGGCAACATCCTCGTAAATCTTCTCCGCGCCCTTTCCGGCCAACTCAGCCTTTTCACCCTTAGTGTGAAAAAGTTACCCATCAGATTCCTATGAAACCTTCACCCCCCACCCCCCACCACACACACACCCCGTTACATAGAAACATAGAAAATAGGTGCAGGAGGAGGCCATTCGGCCCTTCGAGCCAGCACCGCCATTCATTGTGATCATGGCTGATCGTCCCCAATCAATAACCCGTGCCTGCCTTCTCCCCATACCCCTCGATTCCACTAGCCCCTAGAGCTCTATCTAACTCTCTCTTAAATCCATCCAGTGACTTGGCCTCCACTGCCCTCTGTGGCAGGGAATTCCACAAATTCACAACTCTCTGGGTGAGAAAGTTTTTTTCTCACCTCAGTCTTAAATGACCTCCCCTTTATTCTAAGACTGTGTGTGTGGCCCCTGGTTCTGGACTCGCCCAACATTGGGAACATTTTTCCTGCATCTAGCTTGTCCAGTCCTTTTATAATTTTATATGTTTCTATAAGAACCGCCCCCTCATCCTTCTAAACTCCAGTGAATACAAGCCTAGTCTTTTCAATCTTTCCTCATATGACGGTTACCTTCTTATACGATTCGGTTTTCACCCTGGACATCCGTAACAGCTTAGTTTCGTATCGTGTCTGGTCGCTGGTGGTCAGCAGGGCCAGCGCCCGTACCTCCTGCCACGCCCACTTCTGGTCACACACGGGGCAAGCGATCTGGGTCCTTCCCTGCACAGAGGGAGAGAGAGAGAGAGAGAGATAGGAGTGAGCCTTAAGGGCCTGTCTCACGAGCATGCGACTCGACCTAACGTGGTCGCTTGAGCCGGTCCCACTTCGAGCGCCGGAGTTGTGCGGAGCTGGTCCCGGCTCCGAAAAACTGACCGTGTTCAAAAATTCCGCGCGGCAACGGCCCGCCGACCCGCAGCCGCCTCGACGGCGTAAGTCACGCGCGAACTTCCCGCGGACTTCGCTCGAACTTCACGTCACTCACTCGACCCCCGCTTCCGGTTTGGTCGCGCTCGCCGCATGCAGGTCGCACGCCCGTGGGACCGGCCCTTTAGAACAGCGAGGACAGAAAATGGCTTCTCCACAAAAAGCTGGAGTAACTCAGCGGGGCAGGCAGCGTCTCTGGAGAGAAGGAACGGGTGACGACGTTTCGGGTCGAGACACTTCTTCGGGTCATTCGACGTTTCCTTGAACTTCTTCCCCTTTGATCCATAATTTTCACGCCTCGCCCTTCCGTACATAGAAAATAGGTGCAGGAGGAGGCCACTCAGTCCTTGGAGCCAGCACCGCCATTCATTGTGATCATGGCTGATCATCCCCAATCAATAACCCGTGCCTTCCTTCTCCCCATATCCCTTGACTCCACTAGCCCCTAGAGCTCTATCCAACTCTCTCTTAAATCCATCCAGTGACTTGGCCTCCACTGCCCTCTGTGGCAGGGAATTCCATAAATTCACAACTCTCTGGGTGAAAAAGCTTTTTCTCACCTCAGTCTTAAATGACCTCCCCTTTATTCTAAGACTGTGTGTGGCCCCTGGTTCTGGACTCGCCCAACATTGGGAACATTTTTCCTGCATCTAGCTTGTCCCTCCCTCTCCCCCGACTCTCAATCCGAAGAAGGGTCCCGACCCGAAACGTCGCCTATTCCTTCTCCCCAGAGGCGCTGCCTGTCCCGCTGAGTTAGACAATAGACATTAGGTGGTAGAAATAAAAGGACTAGAAATAAGAGATTACTCACCGAGTCCAGAAGAGTTTTCACGTATTTTCGCAATTGTTTTGAGCATTGGAAATATTCACACAAGGTTCTTGTCTGTGGAGAGCCTGTTGAAGACAAAATCTTTTATCTCATAGCGTCAGAGACGTCTCCACCCAAAATGTCACCCATTCCTTCTCTCCAGAGATGCTGCCTGTCCCGCTGAGTTACTCCAGCACTCATTGTCAGCAGTTTGCTGGGTGAGAACGAGATGCTGGTGCGACTGGTACAAGGTTAATTCCCGGGATGGCGGGACTGTCATATGCTGAAGTAAAGAATTCCACAGACTCACAACTCTAATAAACATGTGGATTTCAACACATGTTTGAGAACATTACACCTGGAAGATATGAGACTCCTCCTTGCAGGCAAATCAGGCCACTTCCAAAAGACGTGGTCTGCATTTATCGACTTACTACAAGTATAAGGTGCATCAGTACTTTAAAAAAGAAATGGTGTCGGGATCTGGTAAGGGGGGGAGGAAAAATACAAAGTTGGTTTATCCCTTTTGCGCGGTTTTCATAATAGAGCTTTTGTTTATTTTTCTTTCTTTCTTTTCTAGGGTCTATTTCTTAACTCCTTTCCCTAACTTTTTTTTAAATTGATCACTCTTTTACACTAACACAACCTTCTCTCAATTTCTCTACTTTCTTTATTTCTATCTTTCCTTAAAGCTTAAAAAATGAAGGGGTATAATAAATGTAATAAGATATATGTGGGTTGTACTACTGTAATCTACTGTACTTCCAACAAATAAAAATATTTAAAAAAAAGACTCACAACTCTCTGTGTGAAAAAGTGTTTCCTCGTCTCCGTTCTAAATGGCTTACCCCTTATTCTTAAACTGTGTGGCCCCTGGTTCTGGACTCCCCCCCCAACATCGGGAACATGTTTCCCGCCTCTAGCGTGTCCAAACCCTTAACAATCTTATATGTTTCAATAAGATATCCTCTCATCCTTCTAAACTCCACCGTGTCCAAGCCCAGCCGCTCCATTCTCTCAGCATATGACAGTCCCGCCATCCCGGGAATTAACCTTGTAAACCTACGCTGGGCTCCCTCAATAGCAAGAATGTCACACACGCGCGCGCGCACACACACATTCACACACACACACGCACACACACACACACACACTCACACTCACACTCACTCACACACACACACACACTCACACTCACACTCACACTCACACACACACACACACACACACACACACACACACACACACACACACACACACACACACACACACACACACACACACACACAAGCCCAGCTGCTCCATTCTCTCAGCATATGACAGTCCCGCCCTCCCGGGAATTAACCTGGTGAACCTACGCTGGGCTCCCTCAATAGCAAGAATGTCCTTCCTCAAGTTTTGTCAGTGAGATTCTGACTGTAGCTCGCTGAGTGTTCTCTGAGTGAAAAAGTGTTTCCTCGTCTCCGTTCTAAACGGCCGACCCCTTATTCTTAGGTATGTACATTAGCCAAGGCACGTACCTGCCGAAGACTCACCATTACTAGAGGCGTTGACTTCCATTCCTCAAAGCGGACGCGAGTGTGTGTGTCTTTGTGTGTGAGTGTCTCCAGCCGACTGCTCCCTTACACACAACCCTATCTTTTGCTTTCACTTACAGAGCTGGCCAGACGCCAGGCTCTGAACTCGTGGTTTCTCCCCCATCGTGGGAACGTCAGAGATAGGGTTGGAAAACTCAGAAAGCCCCAGTCCAAAGGATTTCGATGGAAAAACTGGGAGTGAAAAATGTTCCCAATGTTGGGCGAGTCCAGAACCAAGGGCCACAGTCTTAGAAACATAGAAACACAGAAACATAGAAAATAGGTGCAGGAGTAGAGGCCATTCGGCCCTTCGAGCCTGCACCGCCATTCAATATGATCATGGCTGATCATCCAACTCAGTATCCCATCCCTGCTTTCTCTCCATACCCCCTGATCCCTTTAGCCACAAGGGCCACGTCTAACTCCCTCGTAATTATAGCCAATGAACTGTGTGGCCTCAACTACCTTCTGTGGCAGAGAATTCCAGAGGTTTGAATAAAGGGGAGGTCATTTAAGAGTGAGGTGAGAAAAAAACGTTTTCACCCAGAGAGTTGTGAATTTGTGGAATTCCCTGCCACAGAGGATAGAAGGATGGGGGGGGGGGGGGGGGGGGGGTTCTTATAGAAACATATCAAATTCTAAAAGGACTGGATGCAGGAAAAATGTTTCCCAATGTTGGGCGAGTCCAGAACCAGGGGCCACACACACAGTCTTAGAATAAAGGGGAGGCCATTTAAGACTGAGGCGAGAAAAACACTTTTTCACCCAGAGAGTTGTGAGTTTGTGGAATTCCCTGCCACAGAGGGCAGTGGAGGCCAAATCACTGGATGCATTTAAGAGGGAGTTAGATAGAGCTCTAGGGGCTAGTGGAGTCAAGGGATATGGGGAGAAGGCAGGCACGGGTTATTGATAGGGGAGGATCACAATGAATGGCGGTGCTGGCTCGCAGGGCCGAATGGCCTCCTCCTGCACCTGTTTTCTATGTATCTATGTCTATGTAATTTGAACAAATGTCACCAGGGTGTTGGTATTTATAGGGGGTTTCAGAGAATGTGTCAGTATTTACAAAGGCCCTGTGTCAGCGTTTACAGGGAGTTTCCAGTGAGTGCTGTTATTTACCTGCAACTCTAATTATTTAGAAGTGTTTCCGGGAAGATTTAGTTTCGTTTCGTTTCGAGATACATCCAGGCTCGCCGACATTCTCACACTCCCAAATAAGGGACAAAAGGTCAAAATACGGGACCAATTCCCCCACGGCAATTCGTTGACCGACTGGGCCGTGTCTGGGTGAATGATGAGTCGGGCCCGGGTGCTGGACTGTGCACACAAAGCCCAGCCGGCGGGTCAGCTGAGGAGTTTTGGCCCGAGGGGGGGGGCCGCCCGCACAGTCCAGCGCTCCGTCCAACTCACGAACGGCCATGAGAAGGAGGGGGTGGTGGTGGTGTCGGCGATCAGCGAAGGCCCGAAGGTCGGACAGCTGGCCGGGCTGCCGAGCGACCGACGGGGCCACGGGCGTGGGGCTGGTGCTGCTGCTGCTGCTGCTGCACTCCACGGGCTGCACTGCGTCGGGACGGGCGAGGCGGGGTCATAGAAACATAGAAATTAGGTGCAGGAGTAGAGGCCATTCGGCCCTTCGAGCCTGCACCGCCATTCAATATGATCATGGCTGATCATCCAACTCAGTATCCCGTACCTGCCTTCTCTCCATACCCTCTGATCCCCTTAGCCACAAGGGCCACATCTAACTCCCTCTTAAATATAGCCAATGAACTGGCCTCGACTACCCTCTGTGGCAGGGAGTTCCAGAGATTCACCACTCTCTGTGTGAAAAATGTTCTTCTCATCTCGGTTTTAAAGGTTCCCCCTTATCCTTAAGCTGTGACCCCTTGTCCTGGACTTCCCCAACATCGGGAGCAATCTTCCTGCATCTAGCCTGTCCAACCCCTTAAGAATTTTGTTAATTTCTATAAGATCCCCTCTCAATCTCCTAAATTCCAGAGAGTATAAACCAAGTCTATCCAGTCTTTCTTCATAAGACAGTCCTGACATCCCAGGAATCAGTCTGGTGAACCTTCTGTGCACTCCCTCTATGGCAATAATGTCCTTCCCGATCCGACCCGATCCGAGTAGCAGCGGTCAAATACGGGACAAGGGCGGTCCCGTACGGGACAAACCGATTTAGCCCAAAATACGGGATGTCCCGGCTAATACGGGACAGTTGGCGACCCTAGATACAGCGCGGAAACAGGCCCTTCGGCCCACCGAGTCCGTGCCGACCAGCGATCACCGTACACTAGCACTATCCTACACACACTAGGGACAATTTACAATTTTTACCGAAGCCAATTAACCTACAAATAGCTGTAGGAAGGAACTGCAGATGCTGGTTTAAAACGAAGATAGACAGAAAATGCTGGAGTAACTCAGCGGGACAGGCGGCATCTCTGGAGAGAAGGAATGGGTGACGTTTCGGGTCCAGGCCCTCCTCCAGAGAAACCGGCTGTTCCGGTTTCAACCCGCGCTCCAAAGACACGCAGGTGCGCAGGTCAGACACAAAATGCTGGAGTAACTCAGCGGGACAGGCAGCGTCTGTGTCTAACCTACAAACCTGCACGTTCTTTGGAGTGTGGGAGGAAACCGGAGCACCCGGGGAAAACCAACACAGGTCACGGGGACAGAACGTGCAAACTCCGTACAGACAGCATCCGTAGTCAGGATCGAAGAGAGAGTGGAGAGCATAGAAACATAGACAATAGGTGCAGGAGTAGAGGCCATTCGGCCCTTCGAGCCTGCACCGCCATTCAATATGATCATGGCTGATCGTCCAACTCAGTATCCTGTACCTGCCTTCTCTCCATACCCCCTGATCCCTTTAGCCACAAGGGCCACATCTAACTCCCTCTTAAATATAGCCAATGAACTGTGGCCTCAACTACCTTCTGTGGCAGAGAATTCCACAGATTCACCACTCTCTGTGTAAAAAATGTGTTTTCACACTGTGTTTTTGATTTTCTGTTTTTGGATTGAATTCTGTTTTTAATTTGTGTCTCTGTGATGTCTTTATTACTTGTTATATTCCGATTATATGTTTTTATTCCGATTACTATGTAAGGTGTCCTTGAGATGTCTGAAAGGCGCCCATTAAATAAAATTTATTATTATTATTATTATCTCGGTCCTAAAAGATTTCCCCCTTATCCTTAAACTGTGACCCCGCGTTCTGCATAAAGTTCCTCGGAGTGCAAATTACAGACAGTCTCACCTGGTCCAGGAACAACGCTGGGATTGTCAAAGGGGTCCATCAGCGACTTACTGCACTACCTGAGGAAACTCAAACAGGCCTCACTCCCCACCAACATCCTCAGGACTTTCTACAGGGGCACGGTGGAGTCTGTACTGCATGTACTGCATGAACACGTGGTACTCCGACTGTAACAGCTCGGACAGAAAGTCCCTGCAGAGGGTAGTGAGGGGAGCAGAGAGGATCATTGGCGTCTCCCTACCCTCGGTACAAGAACTGTTCCAGAGCCGCTGCCTGAAAAAAGCTCTGAGAATAGCTAAGGACAAACTGCACCCCCTCCACATACACCTGGATCTCCTGCCATCAGGCAAGAGATATCACAGCATCAAAGCCCGGACTACAAGACTGCTAAACAGCTTCCTGCCACAGACTGTGAGGCTGCTAAACAGTCACTCCACCTGATTCTGCTGTTTTGCACTGACAATTTAATAACTCTGGTGAACTTCTACCACTGCACCATCGAGAGCATCCTTACCAACTGTATCACAGTATGGTACGGCAACTGCTCTGTCTCCGACCGGAAAGCACTGCAGAGGGTGGTGAAAATCGCCCAACGCATCACCGGTTCCTCGCTCCCCTCCATCGAGTCTGTCCAAAGCAAGCGTTGTCTGCGGAGGGTGCTCAGCATCGCCAAGGACTGCTCTCACCACAACCATGGACTGTTTACCCTCCTACCATCCGGGAGGCGCTACAGGTCTCTCCGTTGCCGGACCAGCAGGTCCAGGAACAGCTTCGTTGTCTCTGTATGACAATGACAATTAAAGTTGAATCTGAATCTGAAAAAGAACTCTGGCACTGGCCACTTAAATCAGCTGCCCTGGACATTTTATAACTGTTTTTTATTTGTATTTTATTGTGGCTGTTTTTTCCCTGCACTTTTTAACTATTCGTACTGTTTCATCAGGGACTGGATTGTTTTTATGTGCGATGCTCCGATATTCCCTGGGAAACGTCTTCTCATTTTGCACTGTACAACTCTGGCTTTGCAAGATGACAATAAAGGTTGATTGATTGATTGTTTGAACCCGGGTCTCTGGCGCTATGAGGCTGTAACTCTACCGCTGCGCCCTGATGTTAATTTGGAGTTCACCAGGGAGTGGCTCCGTTTTTGAAGGGGCTTTCTAGCCCTGTGTGCCTATTCTATGGGGGATTTTTTCAAGTGTGGGAACCTTGCTACCTGCTTCCTCCCAGAGTAAGGAAGGGACAAACATGGACTTGCCAAAAACTTCCCTGTCACAGTGTTATTTAATGTTGACCTTGCAAATAAAATGTGCATTTAAGGGCCTGTTTCTGTGCAGTATGACCCTGGGAATTGTGCAGGAAGACAGTAGACAATAGGTGCAGGAGTAGAGGCCATTCAGCCCTTCGAGCCAGCACCGCCATTCAATGTGATCATGGCTGATCATCCCCAATCAGTACCCCCGTTCCTGCCTTCTCCCCATATCGCCTGACTCCGCTATCTTTAAGAGCTCTATCTAGCTCTCTCTTGAAAGCATCCAGAGAATCGGCCTCCACAGGCAAAGAATTCCACAGACTCACCACTCTCTGTGTGAAAAAGTGTTTCCTCGTCTCCGTTCTAAATGGCTTACTCCTTATTCTTAAACTGTGTGTGGCCCCTGGTTCTGGACTCCCCCAACATCGGGAACATGTTTCCTGCCTCTAGCGTGTCCAAGCCCTTAACAATCTTATATGTTTCAATGAGATACCCCCTCATCCTTCTAAATTCCAGTGAATACAAGCCCAGCCGCTCCATTCTCTCAGCATATGACTGTCCCGCCATTCCGGGAATTAACCTGGTGAACCTACGCTGGGCTCCCTCAATAGCAGGAAAGTCCTGGTTTTCCTTTTTCAGCTACATTGATCAAGGGATAATTATTGGCCCAAAGGAGTTGTTAAAAAAAAGTCCCCTGTTGCCAAAATGGAAGAAATACCAAAGAACCACATACACCCCCCCCAATGGATTACATCACCGTGTACACCCTCCAATGGTTTACATCACTACATACGCCCCATTAATGGATTAGATCATCATGTTTGACACCCCTAATGCATTACATCATCACGTATGCCCCTCCCCCAATGGATTACATCATCACGTACACCCCTCCCCCAATGGATTACATCATCACGTAAGCCCCCTCAATGGATTACATCATCACGTAAACCCCCTCAATGGATTACATCATCATGTACGCCCCCCCTCCCATGGATTACATCATCACGTATGCCCCTCCCATGGATTACATCATCACGTATGCCCATCCCCCAATGGATTACATCATCACGTAAACCCCCTCAATGGATTACATCATCATGTACGCCCCCCCTCCCATGGATTACATCATCACGTATGCCCCTCCCATGGATTACATCATCACGTATGCCCATCCCCCAATGGATTACATCATCACGTAAGCCCCCTCAATGGATTACATCATCACGTAAACCCCCTCAATGGATTACATCATCACGTATGCCCCTCCTCCAATGGATTACATCATCACGTATGCCCCTCCTCCAATGGATTACATCATCACGTATGCCCATCCCCCAATGGATTACATCATCACGTAAACCCCCTCAATGGATTACATCATCATGTACGCCCCCCCTCCCATGGATTACATCATCACGTATGCCCCTCACATGGATTACATCATCACGTATGCCCATCCCCCAATGGATTACATCATCATGTACGCCCCCCTCCCATGGATTACATCATCATGTACGCCCCCCCCAATAGATTACATAATCGCGTACGACTTCTAATGGATTACGTCATCACTTTCATCCCCCAATGGATTACATCATCACGCACACCCCCCTCCAATGGATTACATCATCACGTACGCCTCCTAATGGATTACATCACCACGTTCAACCACCTCCGATGGATTACATCACCGTGTATGCCTCCCCTAATGGATTACATCATCACATATATCCCCCCCTCCAATGGGTTACATCATCACGTACGCTTCCAAATGGATTACATCATCACGTTCAACCCCGATGGATTGCGTCACCACGTTCAACTCCGTTGGATTGCGTCACCGCGTACACCCACCTCCGATGGATTGCGTCACCACGTACACCCACCTCCGATGGATTACATCACCAAGTACGGCCACCTCCGGTGGATTACGTCACCGCGCATGCAGCGCGCGTCCCCCCCGCCCTCACGCCACGCCACGTCACGCACGCGGACGCAAACACGTGCGCGCCCCCGGCCCCGCCCCCGACGTCGGTCTCCTTGGTGAAGGTGGAAGGAAGATGGCGGCGGCGGCGGCGGAGAAGACGCGGAGCCGCGGATCCCCGAAGGCCATCAAGTTCCTCTTCGGCGGCCTGGCGGGGTAACGTAGCCCGGAGCTGGGGGGGCTGGGGCTGGGGTGGATTGATAAACCCTTCGGCCCCACAGCAGCGTGCTATCCCCCCCCCCCACCCCTCCCCCTCCCTCCCTCCCTCCCTCCAGGAGTCGCCCCATGCAACCCTCAGTCTACCCAGTGCCCCCTCACTGCCCCCCTAGCAACCTTCCTAACCTGCCGGGGCCCCTTGACCTCCATGGGGGGCCATGACCTCCATCCTACCCGGGACCCTCCCTCTCTTCCCAGGGTCAAACTTCAGTCCCTGGACCCCCCTCACCCCCCCCCCCCCAATCTGTGTCTCCCCCGGGCCCCCACACTTTGCCCTCAGGGCCCCTGGTATCACCCTCCCCTTGGCAACCCAGGGGCCCCCCATCACCTTCTCAGGCCCCCCATGACCCTTCCCTCTGTCCCCAGGGTCCCCGCTTCACCCTTGGGGTGGGGGGGGGGGGGGGCTCACCGCCCCCTAGCTACCCTCCTAACCTGTCAGGGCCCCTTGACATCTCTGGGGGGGCCATGACCTCCATCCTACCCGGGACCCTCCCTCTCTCCCCGGGGTCAAACTTCAGTCCCTCAACCTCCCCCCCCAATCTGTGTCTCCCCCGGGCCCCCACACTTTGCCCTCAGGTATCACCCAGAGGATGTTTCCACTAGTGGGAGAGTCTAGGACCAGAGGTCACAGCCTCAGAATTAAAGGTCGTTCTTTAAGGAAGGAGATGAGGAGGAATTTCTTTAGCCAGAGGGTGGTGAATCTGTGGAATTCTTTGCCATAGACGGCTGTGGAGGCCACAAGTCAGTGGGTATTTTTAAGACAGAGATAGATAGATTCTTGATTAGTGCGGGTGTCAGGGGTTATGGGGAGAAGGCAGGAGAATGGGGTTAGGAGGGAGAGATAGCTCAGCCATGATTGAATGGCGGAGTGGATTTGATGGGCCGAATGGCCTAATTCTGCTCCTATCACTTATGACCTTATAAGAAACGACATTTTATTATAAGATATAAATTATATATTTTGCATTCATTTGAGTAAATTGTTATTTTTTTGTAATTATCATTTGGTAAGTTGCAAAAAGTGGTGTGCAAAGTATTCTAAATTGAGATGGAATTATATTTAGCCTTTCCTTGTGTCAGTAGTTTCTTGCTCGTGTGTGGTGGTCAAGTCGGGCAGTTTAGACCAAAGATCCTATAGCGAGCAAGATGGTCCACTCGACGAAAAAGACGTAGTACGGTCATGGGCAGATTCATAGGTAATTTTCGGCCCCATTTCTGTAACCGGCTTCCGTCTCCGCACCAAAGATCCCGTAGTGGAGCAAAGATACTAGTGCGGAGACGGAAGCCGGTTACGGAAACATCCTCGTAAAAATAAAAGTTATTTGGTAAAAATCTTCTCATTTTCAGAATTTTAATTTATTAACACAAACTGTTCCCCCGCAACGTTGATTACACTGCGAGTCGGGTCGGGTTACTGAAATGGATGAAAAAAAGGCCCACGTTCCGCTCCGTTGCGTACTACACGTCAGCCCATTGCATTTAGCAGGAGTGGTCTACTTGTTCCGCTATAGGATCTTTGGTAGCTATGGGATCAAATCCTGTTCCAAGCAACTCAGCATGTGCCAATGGTGACTAAGTACACATCTTGACCTTGACCGACCTTTTACCTGTGGACTGAGTGAAGTGCCGTTGAGTTGAAGATGCATCGGGCAGCACAGTGGCGCAGCGGGTAGAGCGGATGCTGATGCAGGGAAAATGTTCCCCATGTTCGGGGGAGTCCAGAACCAGGGGTCACACACAGTTTAAGAATATGGGGTCGGCCATTTAGGACTGAGATGAGGAAAAACTTTTTCACCCAGAGAGTTGTGAACGTGGACATTCTTGCTATTGAGGGAGTACAGCGTAGGTTCACCAGGTTAATTCCCGGGACGGCAGGACTGACCTATGATGAAAGAATGGGTCGACTGGGCCTGTATTATTAGGCATGCAGGTGCAGCAGGCAGTGAAGAAAGCGAATGGTATGTTAGCTTTCATAGCAAAATGATTTGAGTATAGGAGCAGGGAGGTTCTACTGCAGTCTGAAGAAGGGTTTCGGCCCGAAACGTCGCCTATTTCCTTCGCTCCATAGATGCTGCTGCACCCGCTGAGTTTCCCCAGCAATTTTGTGTACCAGGTTCTACTGCAGTTGTACAGGGTCTTGGTGAGACCACACCTGGAGTATTGCGTACAGTTTTGGTCTCCAAATCTGAGGAAGGACATTATAGCCATAGAGGGAGTGTAGAGAAGGTTCACCAGACTGATTCCTGGGATGTCAGGACTTTCATATGATGAAAGACTGGATAGACTTGGCTTATACTCGCTAGAATTTAGGAGATTGAGAGGGGATCTTATAGAAACGTACAAAATTCTTATGGGGTTGGACAGGCTAGATGCAGGAAGATTGTTCCCGATGTTGGGGAAGTCCAGGACAAGGGGTCACAGCTTAAGGATAAGGGGGAAATCCTTTAGGACCGAGATGAGAAGAAACTTTTTCACACAGAGAGTGGTGAATCTCTGGAACTCTCTGCCACAGAGGGTAGTTGAGGCTAGTTCATTGGCTATATTTAAGAGGGAGTTAGATGTGGCCCTTGTGGCTAAAGGGATCAGGGGGTATGGAGAGAAGGCAGGTACGGGATACTGAGTTGGATGATCAGCCATGATCATATTGAATGGCGGTGCAGGCTCGAAGGGCCGAATGGCCTACTCCTGCACCTATTTTCTATGTATCTATGTATTCACTGGAATTTAGAAGGATGAGAGGTAATCTTAGAGAAACATATAAAATTCTTAAGGGATTGGACAGGCTAGATGCAGGAAAAATGTTCCCCATGTTGGGGAGTACAGAACCAGGGGTCACACACAGTTTAAGAATAAGGGGTCGGCCATTTAGGACTGAGATGAGGAAAAACATTTTCACCCAGAGAGTTGTAAGTCTGTGGAATTCTCTGCCTCAAAGAGGGCGGTGGAGGCCGGTTCTCTGGATACTTTCAAGAGAGAGCTTGATAGGACTCTTAAAAATAGCAGAGTCAGGGGATATCGGGAGAAGGCAGGAACGGGGTACTGATTGTGGATGATCAGCCATGATCACATTGAATAATAATAATATAATAATAATTTGTTTATAGGGACAGTGCATATTAATGAACATTTGCATGTAAATATGCGAGATTGTAGCCAATCAGTAGCTAATTTCCGTCTCTAGTGCCAGGCAAAGGTAGGTGAAGTGTCTTGCCCAAGGACACAACGACAGTACACACTCCAAGCAGGATTCGAACCGGCCACCTTCAGGTTGCCAGCCGAACACTTAGCCATTGTGCCATCTGTCGCCAATGGCGGTGCATTGAAAGGAGCGCCCTTTAATTTTGGGGCTGTGACCTCTGGTCCGAGACTCTCCCACTAGTGGAAACATCCTCTACACATCCACTCCATCAAGTGAATATCTGTCAAGGTCTAGCTGTGTATTCAGCCAGCAGTGTCTACAGTGTTCAATGTGCACTCCCCCCCCCCCCCCCCCCATGGCTGTCTCCTGCATGCCAAGATGGCTGATGTGAAACTCGAGTATAGGTGGCCAGCTGGCATTAGATCCACTGACTTCGTGAATCCTCCGCCTTGCTCCAAATGTCAAGGTCAAACAGTTTCCTTTGGAAGGAAACATGTATAAAAGGATTGAGTATGAACCTGTGTATGAGAGGAAGTGTATAAGATCATGAGAGGAATAGATCGGGTAGACGCACAGAGTCCCTTGCCCAGAGTTGGTGAATCGAGGACCAGAGGACAAAGGTTTAAGGTGACGGGGAAAATATTTTAACAGGAATCCGAGGGGTAACATTTTCACACAGAGGGTGGTGGGTGTATGGAACGAGTTGCTGGAGGAGGTATTAGAGGCAGGGACTATCCCAACGTTTAAGAAGCAGTTAGACAGGTACATGGATAGGACAGGTTTGGAGGGATATGGACCAAGCACAGGCAGGTGGGACTAGCGTAGCTGGGACGTTGTTGGCTGGCGTGGGTGAGTTGGACCGAAGGGCCTGTTCACAAACATGTTCCCGCTGTTGGGGGAGTCCAGAACCAGGGGCCGCAATTTTAAGAATTAGGGGTAGGGCATTTAGAACGGAGATGAGGAAAAACGTTTTCACCCAGAGAGAGTTGTGAATCTGTGGAATTCTTTGCCACAGAAGGCAGTGGAGGCCAATTCTCTGGATGCTTTCAAGAGAGAGTTAGATAGGGCTCTTAAAGATAGCAGTCAGGGGATATGGGAAGAAGGCAGGAACGGGGTACTGATTGTGGATGATCAGCCATGATCACATTGAATGGCGGTGCTGGCTCGAAGGGCCGAATGGCCTACTCCTGCACCTATTGTCTATTGTCTAATATGTGGATACAATAGGCAATAGGTGCAGGAGCAGGGATCGCTGGTCGGCGCGGACTTGGTAGGGAATTCCACAGATTCACCACTCACTGTGTAAAAAAGACAATAGACAATAGGTGCAGGAGTAGGCCATTTGGCCCTTCGAGCCAGCACCACCATTCAATGGCTCTTCATCCTCAATCAGTACCCCGTTCCTGCCTTCTCCCCATATCCCCTGACTCTGCTATCTTTGAGAGCCCTATCTAACTCTCTCTTGAAAGCATCCAGAGAATTGGCCTCCACTGCCTTCTGTTATTGGGGCATGTAGGTCGGCGTGGACGAGTTGAGCCGAAGTCCTGTTTCCACGCTGTGAGATTCTATGAGTCTGAGCATGGGTGATCATAACAGCAGTGTGTATGGTAATATCACCTCCAGCGAACTGCCCCTCTACAAGAGCCTAACCCAGTTGCGTTTTGTCCTTTAGGATGGGAGCCACGTTCTTCGTTCAACCGCTGGACCTGGTGAAAAACCGGATGCAGCTGAGCGGGCAAGGAGGTCGGGCGAAGGAGTACAAGACCAGCTTCCACGCCGTCACCACCATCCTGAAGGCCGAGGGGATCGGGGGGATCTACACCGGGTGAGCAGGGGGGCGTCCCACTCCCACCCCCTGCCGGGCTTGTTCCAGCGCCATTTTAGGAACCCGTTCCCCCCTCTCTCGCCCCACCCGTAGGAAAAGCATCCAAGTCACACAGACCGAACCAGTACCCACTGTAGCTTATATAACCATATAACAATGACAACACGGAAACAGGCCATCTTAACCCTTCTAGTCCGTGCCGAACACTTTCACCTAGTCCCATCTACCTGCACTCAGACCATAACCCTCCATTCCTTCCCCGTCCATATACCTATCCAATTTATTTTTAAATGATAAAATCGAACCTGCCTCCACCACTTCCACTGGAAGCTCATTCCACACAGCTACCACTCTCTGAGTAAAGAAGTTCCCCCTCATGTTACCCCTAAACTTTTGTCCCTTAATTCTCAAATCATGTCCTCTTGTTTGAATCTTCCCTACTCTCAATGGAAAAAGCTTATCCACGTCAACTCTGTCTATCCCTCTCATCATTTTAAAGACCTCTATCAAGTCCCCCCTTAACCTTCTGCGCTCCAAAGAATAAAGACCTTTCTCTGTAACTTAGGTGCTGAAACCCAGGCAACATTCTAGTAAATCTCCTCTGTACTCTCTCTATTTTGTTGACATCTTTCCTGTAATTTGGCGACCAAAATTGTACACCATACTCCAGAATTGGCCTCACCAATGCCTTGTACAATTTTAACATTACATCCCAACTTCTATACTCAATGCTCTGATTTATAAAGATTCTGTCCCAATATCTGGGACTGGTATTTTCTTCAGTTCCACGGCTGGAACCAGACTTCTGGCCAAAATCTCTCAGAGAATCTTAGCCCAATCTTCTGACCCCCCTCTCTGGGACTGGTATTTAACCCCCCACCCTGCCGGAGGTTCCCTTCGACTTAATGTAGAGGCAGATTTTCATATCGTTCGAGAAATTAACCAGCTAGCCGCTAAATGGACAGCATGGTTAAGGGGAATGTCTTCGATACGCATGCGAGCTCATCATCGGAGACCTTCAGAGCTTCTTCACAGATACGTCTTCCAAAACACAGCCTTAAGTTGTTTATTGTTGATGAAAAACATTCAGATACATCCAAGCTTCTCCCGACTCGTTACTGCAATCTTCATCGAACTCCAGCTTAGTGCTTTAAATGTTAGTAAACTCCTCGTGTCTCCGTAACACTTCGCATGGTCGATAGGTAAACCTTCCTCATGCTTGTTCGAAACTACACCCAGTAGAGTTGCTGCTTCACAGCGCCACAGGCCCGCGTTCGATCCCGACCACGGGCGCTGTCTGTACGGAGTTTGTAGTCCTCCCCGTGACCAGCGTGGGTTTTATATAGAAACATAGAAAATAAGTGCAGGAGGAGGCCATTCGGCCCTTCGAGCCAGCACTGACATTCATTGTGATCATGGCTGATCGTCCCCTATCAATAACCCGTGCCTGCCTTCTCCCCATATCCCTTGACTCCACTAGCCCCTAGAGCTCTATCTAACTCTCTCTTAAATGCATCCAGTGACTTGGCCTCCACTGCCCTCTGTGGCAGGGAATTCCACAAATTCACTACTCTCTGGGTGAAAACGTTTTTTCTCACCTCAGTCTTAAATGACCTCCCCTCTATTCTAAGACTGCGTGTGTGGCCCCTGGTTCTGGACTCGCCCACACATTGGGAACATTCGCCCCAACATTGGGAACATCGGGATCTTCGGTTTCCTCCCACACTCGAAAGACATACAGGTTTGTAGGCTAAGGTACACAAAAAAGCTGGAGAAACTCAGCGGGTGCAGCAGCATCTATGGAGCGAAGGAAATAGGCTACGTTTCGGCCCGAAACGTTGCCAATTTCCTTCGCTCCATAGATGCTGCTGCACCCGCTGAGTTTCTCCAGCTTTTTTGTGTACCTTCGATTTTTCCAGCATCTGCAGTTCCTTCTGAAACAGGTTTGTAGGCTAATTGGATTGGTATGAATGTAAATTAATCCTAGCAGGGTAGTGTTAAAGTGCGGGGCGATCGCTGGTCGTCGCGAACCCGGTGGGCCGAAGGGCCTGTTTCCGCTGCTGTATCTCTAAACTAAACTGAACCATAATAGTGCATTGACAACAATAACGTGGTGATTCCACCTCACCGCCCTCTCTTTCACTCCCCCCCTCCCGTCTCCCTCTCAGTCTCTCCGCGGGCTTGCTGCGCCAGGCCACCTACACCACCACCCGCCTGGGAATCTACACCATCCTCTTCGAGAAGCTGACCAAGGCTGACGGCACGCCGCCCAACTTCTTCATGAAAGCTGGCATCGGCATGACGGCGGGCGCGATCGGCGCCTTCGTGGGGACGCCCGCCGAGGTATCGCTGATCAGGATGACTGCCGACGGCAGGTGGGTGGTGCCCGAGACTCAGAGACGATTGTTTAAGGGCTTGGACACACGCTAGAGGCAGGAAACATGTTCCCGAAGGTACACAAAATTGCTGGGGAAACTCAGCGGGTGCAGCAGCATCTATGGAGTTTCCCCAGCAATTTTGTGTACCTTCGATATTCCAGCATCTGCAGTTCCCTTTTGAACAACATGTTTCCGATGTTGGGGGAGACCAGAACCAGGGGCCTCATTGAAACATATAAGATTGTTAAGGGCTTGGACACACTCTAGAGGCAGGAAACATGTTCCCCATGTTGGGAGAGACCAGAACCAGGGGCCACACACAGTTTAAGAATAAAGGGTAAGCCATTTAGAACGGAAACACTTTTTCTCACCTCTGTGAGTTGTGAGTCTGGAATTCTCTGCCTCAGAGGGCGGTGGAGGCCGGTTCTCTGGATACTTTCAAGAGAGAGCTAGATAGGGCTCTTAAAGATAGCGGAGTCAGGGTATATGGGGAGAAGGCAAGAACGGGGCACTGATTGGGGATGATCAGCCATGATCACATTGAATGGCGGTGCTGGCTCGAAGGGCCGAATGGCCTACTCCTGCACCTATTGTCTATTGTCAAGAGAGAGCTAGATAGGGCTCTTAAAGATAGCGGAGTCAGTGGATATGGGGAGAAGGCAGGAACGGGGTACTGATTGGGGATGATCAGCCATGATCACATTGAATGGCGGTGCTGGCTCGAAGGGCCTACTCCTGCACCTATTGTCTATATATATTTATCTATATATACACACATAGAGGTATATATATATATATATATATATATATACAGAGGTATGTATATATATATATATATAGACAATAGGTGCAGGAGTAGGCCATTCGGCCCTTCGAGCCAGCACCGCCATTCAATGTGATCGCCATATATACACAGAGGTGTATATATATATACAGAGGTAATGGGGAGAAGGCAGGCGAATGGGGTCATAGAGTGGATGTGGAGAGGATGTTTTTCCACCCGTGGGAGAGTCTAGGACCAGAGGCCGTAACCTCAGAATAAAAGGACGTTCCTTTAGAAAGATGAGGAGGAATTTATTTAGTCAGAGGGTGGTGAATCTGTGGAATTCTTTGCCACAGGTGTTGGCAAAGTCAATGGATATCTGTACGGAGTTTGCACGTTCTCCCCGTGACCTTCGTGGGTTCGGTCTTCGGTTTCCTTCCACACTCCAAAGACGTGCAGGTTTGCAGGTTAATTGGCTTGGTGTAAATGTAGAAATTGTCCCTAGTGTGTGTAGGGTGGTGTTAATGTGCGGGGATCGCTGGTCAGCACGGACACGGTGGGCCGAAGGGCCTGTTTCTGCTCTAGTTTCTGCTCCCAGTCTCACTAAACTAGGAGACACAATAACCCCAGGTGTGGTCTCACCAGGGCCCTGTACAACTGCAGTTGACTTCCTCCCGCTGAGCTACTTCAGCGCTCTGTGTCTGGTCTGGGGTTCCTCGTATCTACGACTGTCTGGGTGTTCTTTCTACCTCCTCCAGGATGCCCGCAGACCAGCGGCGGGGTTACACCAACGTGTTTAACGCGCTTTTACGCATGACCCGAGAAGAGGGCCTCGTCACCCTCTGGCGGGTAAGTTCGCACTGACGGGGCACATCGTTCGTAAGTCCGCGCGTCCGCCAGCGATGCTTTTTCCCTGTACCTCGCTCCGCGTGACCAGAATCCAAACTAGGTAACTGATGGGAGCAGAATTGGGCCAAACTGAAATCGTGGGCCCCCCCTCAGTTCCCGGCAGACCCCCCCCCCCCCGCTGGGTCCTCCCTTCTTCTCAGTAGGAGAAGACCCCGATGTCCACAGTGGAGGTGCAGTTAAGCTCACGTGATAGGAGCAGAATTAGGCCATTCGGCCCATTAGTCTACTCCGCCATTCAATCATGCCTGATCTTTCTCTCCCACTTATCCATCCATAAGATCATAAGACACAGGCCATTCATCCCATCAAGTCTACTCCGCCATTCAATCATAGAAACATAGAAAATAGGTGCAGGAGTAGGCCATTCGGCCCTTCGAACCTACACCGCCATTCAATCATAGAAACATAGAAAATAGGTGCAGGAGTAGGCCATTCGGCCCTTCGAGCCTGCACCGCCATTCAATATGATCATGGCTGATCATCCAACTCAGTATCCTGTACCTGCCTTCTCTACATACCCCATGATCCCTTTAGCCACAAGGGCCACATCTAACTCCCTCTTAAATATAGCCAATGAACTGTGGCCTCAACTACCTTCTGTGGCAGAGAATTCCAGAGATTCACCACTCTCTCTGTGTGAAAAATGTTTTCCTCATTTCGGTCCTAAAAGATTTCCCCCTTATCCTTAAACTGTCACCCCTTGTTCTGGACTTCCCCAACATCGGGAATAATCTTCCTGCATCTAGCCTGTCCAACCCCTTAAGAATTTTGTAAGTTTCTATAAGATCCCCCCTCAAATTCTAGCGAGTACAAACCGAGTCTATCCAATCTTTCTTCATATGAAAGTCCTGACATCCCAGGAATCATACCTGATCTTTCTCTCCCATTTATGCATCCGTAAGATCATAAGACACAGGCCATTCATCCCATCAAGTCTACTCCGCCATTCAATCATGGCTAATCTCAATAGACAATAGGTGCAGGAGTAGAGGCCATTTGGCCCTTCGAGCCAGAACCGCCATTCACTGTGATCATGGCTGATCATCCCCAATCAGTACCCTGTTCCTGCCTTCTCCCCATATCTCCTGACTCCGCTATCTTTAAGAGCCCTATCTAGCTCTCTCTTGAAAGCTCCGTAGATGCTGCCTCGCCCGCTGAGTTTCTCCAGCAGTTCGTCCACCTTTGAACTAACGCAGGCCCTCTGTCGCTGTTTTTGTTCCAGGGTTGCGTCCCGACGATGGCTCGCGCGGTGGTGGTGAACGCAGCCCAGCTGTCCTCTTACTCCCAGTCCAAGCAGTTCCTCCTGAGCCTCAGTGAGATCTCCTTGATTGTCCCGCCTGACGTGGCATCGTCTCTCCTCCCTTGTGCTTCCTCTCGCCGCCTGATCCCCCCCCCCCCACCTCCCTGGGTTCAATCTGTCCGCGCGTGGAGTTTGCACGTTCTCCTTGTGACTCATAGAAAAATAGGTGCAGACTTAGGCCATTCAGTACGATCACGGCTGATCACCCAGAATCAGTAAACATAGAAACATAGAAATTAGGTGCAGGAGTAGGCCATTCGGCCCTTCGAGCCTGCACCGCCATTCAATATGATCATGGCTGATCATCCAACTCAGTATCCCGTACCTGCCTTCTCTCCATACCCTCTGATCCCCTTAGCCACAAGGGCCACATCTAACTCCCTCTTAAATATAGCCAATGAACTGTGGCCTCAACTACCCTCTGTGGCAGAGAGTTCCAGAGATTCACCACTCTCTGTGTGAAAAAAGTTCTTCTCATCTCGGTTTTAAAGGATTTCCCCCTTATCCTTAAGCTGTGACCCCTTGTCCTGGACTTCCCCAACATCGGGAGCAATCTTCCTGCATCTAGCCTGTCCAACCCCTTAAGGATTTTATAAGTACCCCTTCGTTCCTGCTTTCTCCCCACATCCCTTGACTCCGATCACCCTTGGAGCTAGGAGAAAATCTCTCGGAGATTAGACTCTCCTCCGGGTGCTCCCGATTTCCTCCCGCTTGCCAAAAAAACATACGGGGCGGCCTGATGGGTGCAGCGGGTAGAGCTGCTGCACTCACCATGTGTTAACGGCTTGGACACGCTAGAGGCAGGAAACATGTTCCCGATGGTGGGGGAGTCCAGAACCAGGGGGCCACACACACAGTTTAAGAATAAGGAGTAAGCCATTTAGAACGGAGGCGAGGAAACACTTTTTCACAGAGAGTGGTGAGTCTGTGGAATTCTCTGCCTCAGAGGGCGGTGGAGGCCGGTTCTCTGGATGCTTTCAAGAGAGAGCTAGATAGGGCTCTTAAAATAGCGGAGTCAGGGGATATGGGGAGAGGGCAGGAACGGGGTACTGATTGAGGATGAAGAGCCATTGAATGGTGGTGCTGGCTCGAAGGGCCAAATGGCCTACTCCTGCACCTATTGTCTATTGTCTTTTTTACACAGAGAGTGGTGAATCTGTGGAATTCTCTGCCACAGAAGGTAGTTGAGGCCAGTTCGTTGGCTATATTTAAGAGGGAGTTAGATGTGGCCCTTGTGGCTAAAGGGATCAGGGGGTATGGAGAGAAGGCAGGGATGGGATACTGAGTTGGATGATCAGCCATGATCATATCGAATGGCGGTGCTGGCTCGAAGGGCCGAATGGCCTCTACTCCTGCACCTTTTTGTCTATTGTCTGCTGTCTCACAGCGCCAGAGACCCGGGTTCGATCCCGACTACGGGTGCTGTCTGTACGGAGTTTGCACGTTCTCCCCGTGACCTGCGTGGGTTTTCTCCGAGATCTTCGGTTTCCTCCCGCACTCCAAAGACGTGCAGGCTTGTAGGTCAATTGGCTCGTTGTGTGTGTGTGTGTAAATTATCCCCAGCGTGTGTTAATGTGCGGGGATCGCTGGTCGGAGCGGACTCTGTGGGCCGAAGGGCCTGTTTCTCGAAAACTAACTTGGGCCAATTTACTGAAGTCAAGGCGACTTTGGAATGTGGGAGGAAACCGGAGCACCCGGAGAAAATTCTCTAGGTGATAGGGAGAACGTGCAAACTCCGCACAGAATTTGCAGACTATTATCTAAATGGTGGCCGACTAGGAAAAGGGGAGATGCAGCGAGACCTGGGTGTCATGGTACACCAGTCATTGAAAGTAGGCATGCAGGTGCAGCAGGCAGTGAAGAAAGCCAATGGTATGTTAGCTTTCATAGCAAAAGGATTTGAGTATAGGAGCAGGGAGGTTCTACTGCAGTTGTACAGGGTCTTGGTGAGACCACACCTGGAGTATTGCGTACAGTTTTGGTCTCCAAATCTGAGGAAGGACATTATTGCCATAGAGGGAGTGCAGAGAAGGTTCACCAGACTGATTCCTGGGATGTCAGGACTGTCTTATGAAGAAAGACTGGATAGACTTGGTTTATACTCTCTAGAATTTAGGAGATTGAGAGGGGATCTTATAGAAACTTACAAAATTCTTAAGGGGTTGGACAGGCTAGATGCAGGAAGATTGCTCCCGATGTTGGGGAAGTCCAGGACAAGGGGTCACAGCTTAAGGATAAGGGGGAAATCCTTTAAAAACGGGATGAGAAGAACTTTTTTCACACAGAGAGTGGTGAATCTCTGGAACTCTCTGCCACAGAGGGTAGTCGAGGCCACAGTTCATTGGCTATATTTAAGAGGGAGTTAGATGTGGCCCTTGTGGCTAAGGGGATCAGAGGGTCTGGAGAGAAGGCAGGTACGGGATACTGAGTTGGATGATCAGCCATGATCATATTGAATGGCGGTGCAGGCTCGAAGGGCCGAATGGCCTACTCCTGCACCTAATTTCTATGTTTCTAGAATGCAGCCGCAATCCGGGCCTCTAGCAGCATGAGGCAATGTCTCACATTAATGTATATGTGCCCTCACGAACCTGATGTTTGTAATGCAGCTTTGATGGGGGTTAGGGGGGGGAGCCGGGAGCATCTTCCTAATCCATGCTTTATTCCCGCCAACACAGGTTACTTCAACGATAACATCCTCTGCCACTTCTGCGCCAGTATGATCAGCGGGCTAGTGACCACAGCTGCCTCCATGCCGGTCGACATCGCCAAAACCAGGTGACAAAATCAACCAAGTATCCAACGTGTTCAATGGGACGGGGCCAAGAGCAGTCAATGTGGAGGAAGGAACTGCAGGCGCTGGTTTAGACCGAAGATGGACACAAAATGCTGGACTGGACTGGAGACTGGACAGACTCGGCTTGTACTCGCTAGAATTTAGAAGATTGAGGGGGGATCTTATAGAAACTTACAAAATTCTTAAGGGGTTGGACAGGCTAGATGCAGGAAGATTGTTCCCGATGTTGGGGAAGTCCAGAACAAGGGGCCACACAGTTTAAGGATAACCATATAACCATATAACAATTACAGCACGGAAACAGGCCATCTCGACCCTTCTAGTCCGTGCCGAACACATAATCTCCCCTAGTCCCATATACCTGCGCTCAGACCATAACCCTCCATTCCTTTCCCATCCATATAACTATAAGGGGGAAATCTTTTAGGACCGAGATGAGAAAAACATTTTTCGCACAGAGAGTGGTGAATCTGTGGAATTCTCTGCCACAGAAGGTAGTTGAGGCCACAGTTCATTGGCTATATTTAAGAGGGGGTTAGATGTGGCCCTTGTGGTTAAAGGGATCAGGGGGTATGGAGAGGGCAGGTACAGGATACTGAGTTGGCTGATCAGCCATGATCATATTGAATGGCGGTGCAGGCTCGAAGGGCCGAATGGCATACTCCTGCACCTATTTTCTATGTTTCTATGTAATTCAGCAGGACAGGCGGCATCTCCGGAGAGAAGGAATGGGTGACGTTTTGAGTCGATGTACTACTTCAGACTGGGGACCAGTCTGATGAAAGGTCTCGACCCGAAATGTCACCCATACCTGTCTGAAGAAGGGTCTTGACCCAAGACATCACCCATTCCCAGTTTGAGGAAGCATCTCGACCCGAAACCTCACCCATTCCCAGTCTTCTTCTTGCGTATGGAGTGCACAGCCTAAAGTTGTAGGACAACTTGTCCTATTTGATCTTATTTGATTGTGCACGCCTGATGGATTGCATTCGTCGTAACAGGGCGGACCACGTGAAGGTTGCAATCTCCCACCCCATTCCCAGTCTGAAGAAGGGTCTCGACCCGAAACGTGACCCATTCCCAGTCTGAAGAAGGGTATCAACTCGAAACGTCACCGTTCCTTCTCTCCAGAGATGCTGCCTGTCCCGCTGAGTTACTCCAGCATTTTGTGTCTTATCTTCGGTTTAAACCAGCATCTGCAGTTCTATCCTACATATTATAGCTAGACCATGTTGTCCGTGCTGAGGAAGTGTGTAGCCTTATGCCCCTGTCCCACTTAGGAAACCTGAACGGAAACCTCTGGAGACTTTGCGCCCCGCCCAAGGTTTCCGTGCGGTTCACGGAGGTTTTTGTCAGTCTCCCTACCTGCTTCCACTACCTGCAACCTCCGGCAACCACCTGCAACCTCCGGCAACCGCACGGAAACCTTGGGTGGGGCGCAAAGTCTCCAGAGGTTTCCGTTCAGGTTTCCTAAGTGGGACAGGGGTATTAGAATCATTGGGAGATATAACAGGGCATCAAGCTCTTCACTGATCTCGATTCTATTTCCCTTCCCTTTCCCTTTCCCTCGGCCTCATTGTGAACTAATCCGGGCTCCACATTATGGGAAAGACGTCAAGCTGGAAAAGTTACAGAGAAGATTTACGAGGATGTTGCCGGGACTCGAGGGCCTGAGCTACAGGGAGAGGTTGAGCAGGCTGGGACTTTATATCTTGGAGCTCTGGAGGATGAGGGGTGATCTTATAGAGGTGTACAAAATGGGCGGTCACTGTGGCGCAGCGGTAGAGTTGCTGCCTATGCCCCTGTCCCACTTAGGAAACCTGAACGGAAACCTCTGGAGACTCTGCGCCCCACCCAAGGTTTCCGTGCGGTTCCCGGAGGTTGCAGGTGGTTGCCAGAGGTTGCAGGTAGTGGAACCAGGTAGGGAGACTGACCAAAACCTCCGGGAACCGCACGGAAACCTTGTGTGGGGCGCAAAGTCTCCAGAGGTTTCCGTTCAGGTTTCCTAAGTGGGACAGGGGCATTACAGCGAATGCAGCGCCGGAGACCCGGGTTCCATCCCGACTACGGGTGCTGTCTGTATGGAGTTTGCACGTGCTCCCCGTGACCTGTGTGGGTTTTTTCCGAGATTTCTGGTTTCCTCCCACACTCCAAAGACGTGCTGCACCTCTGTCACGTCCTAAAGTGGGGCGGTGACGTTACTGGAACATTGAAGTGTCACTACTATTCTTATTTTGCAGAATTCAAAATATGCGGATAATCGATGGCAAACCAGAATACAGGAACGGACTGGTGAGGCATCCTGGTTTTTTTTCCACACTAATGTTGTATTAGAGGTGATGGGGTGGTTTCATGCAGGTGTTTCAACACGCCATTAAGCCTTTCACTACTCTCTACATCTCAACGAGGTTCCCCCCAGTCGTCTAAACTCCAGCGAGTACAGGCCCAGTGTCGACAAACGCCCATCATAGGTTAACCCACTCATTCCTGGGATCGTTCTTATAAACCTCCTCTGGACCCTCTCCAGAGCCGGCACATCCGTCCTCAGTTACGGGGCCCAAAACCAAAGATCCTATAGCGGAGCAAGATAGACCACTCCTGCTAAATGCAATGGGCTGACGTGTAGTACGCAACGGAGCGGAACGTGGGCCTTTTTTCCATCCATTTCAGTAACCCGGACCCCACCCGACCCGCAGTGTAATCAACGTTGCGGGGGAACAGTTTGTGTTAATAAATTCAAATTCTGAAAATGAGGAGAAGATTTTTACCAAAGAACTTTGATTTTTACGAGGATGTTTCCGTAACCGGCTTCCGTCTCCGCACTAGTTATCTTTGCTCCGCTACGGGATCTTTGGCGCGGAGACGGAAGCCGGTTACCTTCGAGCCAGCACCGCCATTCAATGTGACCATGGCTGATCGTCCCGTATCAATAACCCGTTCCTGCCTTCTCCCCATATCCCTTGATTCCACTAGCCCCTAGAGCTCTATCTAACTCTCTCTTAAATCCATCCAATGATTTGGCCTCCACTGCCCTCTGTGGCAGGGAATTCCACAAATCCACAACTCTCTGGGTGAAAAAGTTTTTTTTCTCACCTCAGTCTTAATTGGCCTCCCCTTTATTCTAAGACTGTGTGGCCCCTGGTTCTGGACTCGCCCAACATTGGGAACATTTTTCCTGCATCTAGCTTTGTCCAGTCCTTTTATAATTTAAAACAATCATAGATAATAGGTGCAGGAGCAGGCCATTTGGCCCTTCGAGCCAGCACCGCCAATCCTTGTATGTTGCAAAACATACTTGACGAATAAAGTGTGATTCTGATTCTGATACGTTTCTATAAGGCCCCACCCTTTCATCCTCCTAAACTCCAGTGAATACAAGCCTAGTCTTTTCAATCTTTCCTCATATGACAGTCCCGCCATCCCAGGGATCAATCTCACGATCCTACGCTGGGCTCCCTCAATCACAAGGAGGTTCTCATGGCCACACACTCATCTCCCCGCTAGCTTCAGGTAGAAGGTACAGGAGCCTGAAGACTGCAACATCCAGGTTCAGGAATAGCTACTTCCCCACAGCCATCAGGGGAAGTTTAATAAAACTTGGCTCGGACAAAATGTTAATAAAACCTGGCTCGGACAAAACTCTGAACATTAATAGCTCATTATCTGTTATTTGCACTTTATCAGTTTATTTATTCATGTGTGTATATATTTATATAATGGTATATGGACATGCTGATCTGTTCTGTATTCATGCCTACTATGTTCAGTTGTGCTGAAGCAAAGCAAGAATGTCATTGTCCTACCACACCAGACCAGACCATGGCTCAACCAGACTGATTCCTGGGATGTCAGGACTTTCATATGAAGAAAGACTGGATAGACTCGGCTTGTACACGCTAGAATTTAGAAGATTGAGGGGGGATCTTATAGAAACTTACAAAATTCTTAAGGGGTTGGACAGGCTAGATGCATGAAGATTGTTCCCGATGTTGGGGAATTCCAGATCTAGGGGTCACACAGTTTAAGGATAAGAGGGAAGTCTTTTAGGACCGAGATGAGAAAATCATTTTTTACACAGAGAGTGGTGAATCTGTGGAATTCTCTGCCGCAGAAGGCAGTTGAGGCCACAGTTCATTGGCTATATTTAAGAGGGAGTTAGATGTGGCTAATGGGATCAGGGGGTATGGAGAGAAGGCAGGGATGGGATACTGAGTTGGATGATCAGCCATGATCATATCGAATGGCGGTGCAGGCTCGAATGGCCTCTACTCCTGCACCTATTTTCTATGTTTCTATGTCTATCAGGGACACATGACAATAAACTCTCTTGAATCTTTGAATCTTGACCCGAAACGTCGCCCGTTCCTTCCCTCCAGAGATGCCGCCCGTCCCGCTGTGCCTTAATTTGATGTGTTGCTCTCTTTTCCGCCTGTGCCTTAATTTGCTCTCTTTTCCGCCTGTTTCCCGACAGGACGTTCTCCTGAGGGTCACCCGGCAAGAGGGGTTCTTCAGCCTTTGGAAGGGCTTCACGCCGTACTACGCCCGCCTGGGCCCGCATACGGTGCTCACCTTCATCTTTCTGGAGCAGATGAACAAATATTACAAGCTCTACTTCCTGGATCAATAAAATGGTGACTCCTCTAGCTCCCCCTCCCCCCTCCTACCTCCCTCCTCCCCCCCTCCCCTCCTCCCCCCCTCCCTCCCCCCTCCCATCCTAAAGAATTTCAATAAACATGGGCGTGTGGGATGGGGGAAGCGGGCGGTGAGGAACAATCTCTTACACCAAGTATATCCAGATCCATTCTTGGAAGGCCAGTCAAAGGTTGGGTTGGAATTGGATTCTGGCTGTGTGTATGTATGTATGTCGAGGGCTAGGGTCCCTCGTACGAGTGTTTGGGAGAATGTGAGGGTTTACCATCGCGACAGTTTACAACATTATTTTTTAGTGTGTTGATCTGACCTTTGGCCTTTGATCCTTGACCCTCAGGGTGGCCGCCCATAGCACCCCCCCCCCCCCCCCCCCCCCCCCCCCCCCCCCGAGCACGGTCCAGAGGGTCAGAGGTGACGGGATCAGTTTGGCCCTCAAACTGAGGATCGCTGAATCAGATCACGGAGGGTGTGCCTCGATTGTGGAGTGTGTGAGTGTGTGTGTGTGTGTGTGTGTGTGTCCCCCACCCCCACCATTTCCACCGGCCACCGATTGTCACCGCCTTGCTGGCCCGTGATTAAGCTGCAAATTAAATTAAAGAAGTGAATGTTCCCTCATCAATCGCGAGCTGTGTGGTGGAGCGGAGTGCTGTGTGTGTGTGTGTGTGTGTGTGTGTCCGTATCCATCTATAACTGTGTGTGTGTATACATTTGTATCTATGTGTGTGTGTCTGTGCGTGTGCCTGTATAAATTTGTGTCTGAGTGTATATTTGTGTCTGTGTGTGTGTGCGCACGTGTGTGTCTGAGTCTGTGCGTGTGTCTGAGTGTGTGTGCGTGTCTGTCAGTCAGTGTGTATGTGTGTCTGAGTGTGTGTGTGTTTGTGTGTGCCTGTATAAATTTGTATGAGTGTGTGTATATCTGTCTGTGTGTGTGTGTGTGCGTGTGTGTGCATGCATGTCTGAGTGCGTGTGTGTGTGCGCGTGCATGTCTGTGTCAGTGTGTGCGTGTGTGTGTACATGTCTGTGTCAGTGTGCATGTGTGCCTGAGTGTGTGTGTGTGTGCCTGTATAAATTTGTATCTGCGTGTGTGTGTGTATATTTGTTTCTGTGTGTGTGCGTGCATGCATGTCCGAGTGCATGTGTGTGTGTGTGCGTGTGTGCGTGCATGCATGTCTGAGTGCGTGTGTGTGTGTGCGTGTGTGTGTGTGTGTGTGTGTGTGTGTGCGTGTCTGTCAGTGAGCGCGTGTGTGCAAATGCTGGCAGAGGCAGAGTACTTCCATGAAGCTTTTTTATTTTGTAGGGCGTGAGACCGCCACACTCTTCACCCTACCTCTGGGGTTAGCGACACACGGGTGCCCGAGGCAGGGAGCAGATTGGAGTCAATCACTACAGTGTGTGGACACTTATGTAAGTGTATGTGGAGCAGCCCCAGTCACGCCACTGTGGGAGGGGACAGATCCACCAACGAATATGCAATGGCGAGAATGTCAGAAGTAAGGCAGTGTATGTATGTAGGAAGGAACTGCAGGTGCTGGTTTGCGAAGACAGGCGCATAAATGCTGGAGTAACTCAGCGGGAGAGGCAGCATCTCTGGAGGGAAGGAATGGGTGATGTTTCGGGTCTGAAGAAGGGCCTTGACCCGAAACGTCGCCTGTTCCTTCTCTCCAGAGTCACTCCAGCATTTTGTGTCTTATCTCCGTAAACCAGCAGGAAGTGGTTCACTCTGGTGTCTCTGGTGGCCTGGGCCCTCGTAAGTTCTAGGGGGAGAATCCGTCACCGGCTTCTGTTCTTTTTTTTTTAACCAAAAATAATTTTAATCGATTATTTTGGTCCGTTTTTCAAACCACCCGGGCGCAGATTTAACCCTGGGCAAGGGGCGGGCAGCCAGGCGCCGTGACTCACGCGTGGATGGCCAGCTTGGCCTAGGCCCAGGAGCAAACCAACCAAGACATCATCCTCGGCCCCAAACCCTCTCCCCTACGCACACAGGGGTGTCCAAAGATGAGGGTGTGACGGACAGCCAGAAGGCAAGGAGCAGCCCCTTTAGATAATGGAACAGGGGACTGCAGCCTCACGCACTCCATGTACACGTGGAACACAGACTCCTCCAGCTCGCTAAAATGGCAGCTGCCAAGTGAACTGCGGATGGGAAGTAGCTGAAGAAGGGTTTCGGCCCGAAAGGTTGCCTATTTCCTTCGCTCAATAGATGCTGCTGCACCCGCTGAGTTTCTCCAGCTTTTTTGTGTAGCTGCGTACAAGTTATCTGCCACAAATCCCTCCGTGTGGCAGGCATGATTTCTAGGCTCCACTGCACTTTATGATGTAGAGGAAGGTCCTTGTATTAAAATCTTCCTTGTGCCATGTTGACCCTCTAGGTTCGCTGGCGGGCTCAGCGGGCCAGGCAGCATCTGTCAATCTAAAGGTGCGATGGACATTTGACCGATTTTGACCCTCGGCCTGATTTTCCTTCCACGGATGCCGACTGACCCACTGAGTCCAGCAAGTATTTTGTTTTTTTGCTCCTGCTTCCAGCATGTGCACATTCTCATGCAGGGAGGAACTGCAGGTGCTGGATTGAACCGAAGATAGACACAAAACGCTGGAGTCACTCAGCGGGTCAGGCAGCATCTGTGGAGAACATGGATAGGTGATGTTTCACAGAGTGCTGGAGTAACTCAGCGGGTCAGGCAGCATCTGTGGAGAACATGGATAGGTGATGTTTCACAGAGTACTGGAGTAACTCAGCGGGTCAGGCAGCATCTGTGGAGAACATGGATAGGTGATGTTTCACAGAGTGCTGGAGTAACTCAGCGGGTCAGGCAGCATCTCTGGAGAACATGGATAGGTGACGTTTCACAGAGTGCTGGAGTAACTTAGCGGGTCAGGCAGCATCTCTGGAGAACATGGATAGGTGACGTTTCACAGAGTACTGGAGTAACTCAGCGGGTCAGGCAGCATCTGTGGAGAACATGGATAGGTGACGTTTCCCCTCTTCAGACCTGATTGTTGGCATGGGCAGGCGACGTTTCTGACTGAAGAAGGGTCCCGATCCAAAACGTTGCCTATCCACGTCCCCCGGAGATGCTGTCTGACTTCCTCCAGCACTCTGTGCTTTTACGCAAGATCCCAGCACCTGCAGTTCCTTGAGTGGCAGTCTGAAGAAGGGTCTCGACCCGAAACATCCCCGATTCCTTCTTCCCAGAGATGCTGCCTGTCCCGCTGAGTCACTCCAGCATTTTGTGTCTACTTTCAGCGAAACCTTTAAACCCTTCTTTCTCAACATGCGCTGCCCGACCAGCCGAGTGTTTCCCGATGTTTTGTGTTTAGCCGCGACAACATCCCAAAGTCTTTTGCTTTCAATTTAGGCTCCTTAGTTCCGCCGAGCCTGAATTCCCGTACCTGCGGTGAAACGTCCAAGATACGCTTCTCATGCGACCGTTACCCGACAAAACAAGACTGTTGCACTTTGAAATGTGTGAAATGTGATGTGTTCTGTACTTAGCGATCTCACTCCGTGAGTTTTCAGCTCATCCCTGCCGACATCCACCGTTGCCGATTTGCAAATCATTATATTTTTCTGCCTTGGAGAGCTCGGAGTGGTAATTCTGTTCCCTCTGATCGGCAAGAGGCGCTACCATAGACATTTTGAAACCATCGGTGTACATTAGACTTTGTGACATGATTATAGAGCAAATTGAATGACTTGGAAGAGAAAAAAAACAAATAAATTAATTATTGAGGCAATGCATCAGCTTTCTTTCCTACCCACCCATTGCTTCAAGTACTGAACCTACTCATCCAGGCGAAGCCAGGCCATAGGTTCCATACCAGGGAGGGGAATGAAGGATGGACACATGATGCTGGAGCAACTCAGCGGGACAGGCAGCATCTCTGGAGAGGGTGTTCAAGAAGGAACTGCAGATGCTGGAAGATCGAAGGTACACAAAATTGCTGGAGAAACTCAGCGGGTGCAGCAGCATCTATGGAGCGAAGGAAATAGGCGACGTTTCGGGCCGAACCCCTTCTTCAGACTGATGGGGGGTGGGGGGGGAGAAGGAAGGAAAAGGGGAGGAGGAGGAGGAGCCCGAGGGCGGGCGGAGACAGCTAGAGGGTTAAGGAAGGGGAGGAGACAGCAAGGGCTAGCAAAATTGGGAGAATTCAATGTTAATGCCATACGGACGCAAGGTCCCCAGACCGAATATGAGGTGCTGTTCCTCCAATTTCCGCTGTTGCTCACTCTGGCAATGGAGGAGACGCAGGACAGAGAGGTCGGATTGGGAATGGGAGGGGGAGTTGAAGTGCTGAGCCACCGGGAGTTCAGGTAGGTTATTGCGGACTGAGCGGAGGTGTTCGGCGAAACGATCGCCCAACCTCCGCTTAGTCTCACCGATGTAAATCAACTGACATCTAGAGCAGCGGATGCAGTAGATGAGGTTGGAGGAGATACAGGTGAACCTTTGGCGCACCTGGAACGACTGCTTGGGTCCTTGAATGGAGTCGAGGGGAGAGGTGAAGGGACAGGTGTTGCATTTCTTGCGGTTGCAACGGAAAGTGCCCGGGGAGGGGGTGGTGCGGGAGGGAAGGGAAGAATTGACAAGGGAGTTGCGGAGGGAGCGGTCTTTGCGGAAGGCAGACATGGGGGGAGATGGGAAGATGTGGCGAGTGGTGGGGTCACGTTGGAGGTGGCGGAAATGGCGGAGGATTATGTGTTGTATTTGCCGGCTGGTGGGGTGAAAGGTGAGGACCAGAGGGACTCTGGCCTTGTTGCGAGTGCGGGGATGGGGAGAGAGAGCAGTGTTACGGGGTATGGATGAGACCCTGGTGTGAGCCTCATCTATGGTGGCGGAGGGGAATCCCCGTTCCCTGAAGAACGAGGACATTTCCGATGCCCTAGCATGGAATGTCTCATCCTGGAGAGGGAATGGGGGACACTTTTTCCACACAGAGAGTTGTGAGTCTGTGGAATTCTCTGCCTCAAGGCGATGGAGGCCGGTTCTCTGGATGCTTTCAAGAGAGCTAGATAGGGCTCTTAAAGTTAGCGGAGTCAGGGGATATGGGGAGAAGGCAGGAACGGGGTACTGATTGTGGATGATCAGCCGTGATCACATTGAATGGCGGTGCAGGAGTAGAGGCCATTCGGCCCTTCGAGCCAGCACCGCCATTCAATGTGATCACGGCTGATCATCCACAATCAGTACCCCGTTCCTGCATTCTCCCCGTATCCCCTGACTATGCTATCTTCAAGTCAGGAGAGTTTATTGTCATGTGTCCCAGATAGGACTAATGAAATTCTTGCTTTGCTTCAGCACAACAGAATATAGTAGGCATTAATACAGAACATATCAGTGTCTGATAGCGGAGTCGGTGGATATGGGGAGAAGGCAGGAATGGGGTACTGATTGTGGATGATCACATTGAATGGCGGTGCTGGCTCGAAGGGCCTATTGTCTATTGTGATGTTTGTGGTCGAGTCCCTTCTTCAGACTGGATCTTGACTAGAAACGACACCCATCCCTTTTATCTGGAGATGCTGCCTGTTAGTCCAGCATTTGTTTTTTAGTTTAGAGATACAGCACGGAAACAGGCCCTTCGCCCTCTCCGAGTCCGCATCGACCAGCGATCCCCCGAACATTAACACTGCCCAACACACACACACACACACACACACACGGGACAATTTCTCACAAATTCAACTCTTCACGTTTATTTATGATTTGGACGAGGAAATTGAAGACTTTGTGGCCAGTTTGCAGATGATAAGCAAGCCGGTGGAAGGGTAGGTAGTGTAGAGATATCGGGGACTCTGCAGAAGGACCTGGACAGGTTGGGAGAGTGTGCAGAGAAGTGGCAGATGGAATGTAGTGCTGCAAAGTGTGGAGTCGTGCATTTTGGTAGTAGGTATAAAGGAATAAATGGCGGAGAAAATCCAGAAATCGGAGGTGCAGAGGGACTTGGGAGTGCTGGTGCAGGATTCCCAAAAAGTTCATCTGCAAGTCGAATCGGTAGTGAAGAAAGCAAACTCAATGCTAGCATTTTCATCAAGAGGGCTTGTATACAAAAACAGGGATGTAATGATGAGGCTCTATGAGGCTACACAAAATTGCTGGAGGAACTCAGCGGGTGCAGCAGCATCTATGGAGCGAAGGAAATAGGCGACGTTTCGGGCCGAAACCCTTCTTCAGACTGATGGGGGGTGGGGAAAGAAAGAAGGAAAAAGGGGAAGAGGAGGAGCCCGAGGGCGGGCGGATGGGAGGGTGGGAGGAGACAGCTAGAGGGTGAAGGAAGGGGAGGGGACAGCACAGGCTAGCCAAATTGGGGGAATTCAATGTTGATGCCATAGGGGCGCAAGGACCCCAGACGGAATATGAGGTGCTGTTCCTCCAATTTCCGCTGTTGCTCACTCTGGCAATGGAGGAGACCCAGGACAGAGAGGTCGGATTGGGAATGGGAGGGGGAGTTGAAGTGCTGAGCCACCGGGAGGTCATGTAGGTTAAGGCGGACCGAGCGGAGGTGTTCGGCGAAACGGTCGCCCAACCTACGCTTGGTCTCACCGATGTAAATTAGCTGACATCTAGAGCAGCGGATGCAGTAGATGAGGTTGGAGGAGATACAGGTGAACCTTTGTCGCACCTGGAACGACTGCTTGGGACCTTGAATGGAGTCGAGGGGGGAGGTGAAGGGACAGGTGTTGCATTTCTTGCGGTTGCAACGGAAAGTGCCCGGGGAGGGGGTGGTGCGGGAGGGAAGGGAAGAATTGACGAGGGAGTTGCGGAGGGAGCGGTCTTTGCGGAAGGCAGACATGGGGGGAGATGGGAAGATGTGGCGAGTGGTGGGGTCACGTTGGAGGTGGCGGAAATGGCGGAGGATTATGTGTTGTATTTGCCGGCTGGTGGGGTGAAAGGTGAGGACCAGAGGGACTCTGCCCTTGTTGCGTGTGCGGGGATGGGGAGAGAGAGCAGTGTTGCGGGGTATGGATGAGACCCTGGTGTGAGCCTCATCTATGGTGGCGGAGGGGAATCCCCGTTCCCTGAAGAACGAGGACATTTCCGATGCCCTGGTATGAAATGTCTCATCCTGGGAACAGATGCGGCGTAGGCGGAGGAATTGGGAGTAAGGGATGGAGTCTTTACAGGGGGCAGGGTGGGAAGACGTGTAGTCCAGATAGCCATGTGAGTCAGTGGGTTTATAATGTATGTCGGTCAGGAGTCTGTCCCCTGCGATGGAGATGGTGAGGTCAAGGAATGGTAGGGAAGTGTCGGAAATCGTCCAGGTGTATTGGAGTGCCGGATGGAAGTTGGTGGTGAAGTGGATGAAGTCAGTCAGTTGTGTGTGGGTGCAGGAGGTGGCACCAAAGCAGTCGTCAATGTAGCGGAGGTAGAGGTCGGGGATGGGGCCCTGGTACGCATTGAACAAGGATTGTTCAACGTACCCGACAAAGAGGCAGGCGTAGCTGGGGCCCATGCGTGTGCCCATAGCTACGCCTTGTGTTTGGAGGAAATGGGAGGAGTCAAATGTAAAGTTATTGAGGGTGAGGACCAACTCCGCTAAGCGGAGGAGAGTGTCAGTGGCTGGGTAAAGGTTGCTCCTCTGGTCGAGGAAGAACCGGAGGGCTTTGAGGCCATCCTGGTGGGGGATGGAGGTGTAGAGTGACCGGACATCCATGGTGAAGATGAGGGGGTGAGGGCCCAGAGAGTGGAATGCGTGGAGGCGGCGGAGAGTGTCTGAGGTGTCTAGAACATAGGTGGGGAGGGATTTGACCAAGGGGGATAGGATGGTGTCAAGGTATGTGGAGATGAGTTCGGTGGGGCACGAACACGCAGAGACAATGGGTCTGCCGGGAGAGCCGGGTTTGTGGATTTTGGGGAGAAGGTAAAAACGGGCCGTGCGGGGCTGGGGAACGATGAGTTTGGAGGCTTGGTCAGGGTAGGGCGTGGGAATTGATGAAGTCGGTGATGGTGCTAGAAATGGTGGCCTGGTGCTCGTCAGTGGGGTCATGGTCCAAGGGTAAGTAGGAGGAGGTGTCCGAGAGTTGGCGCGTGGCCTCAGCTTTGTAGAGATCGACGCGCCAGACTACCACGGCACCTCCCTTGTCGGCTGGTTTGATGACCCAGTCTGGGTTTTTGCGGAGAGATTCGATGGCAGTGCGTTCAGAGGGGGAAAGATTGGAGTGAGACAGGGGAGTGGAGAAGTTGAGGCGGTTGACGTCGCGGCGGCAGTTCTGAATGAAGAGTTCCAGAGCCGGGACTTTCTGAGGGGGGTTCCACGAGGAGGGGGTGCGTTGGAGACGGGAAAAGGGGTCATCATTAGGGGGCGAGGACTCCTTCCCATGGAAGTGCGCTGTGAGGCGGAGACGACGGTAGAAGCTCTCCAAGTCATGGTGGGCGCGGAACTCATTGAGATGGGGACGGAGGGGGACAAAGGTGAGACCTCTGCTGAGGACAGACCGTTGGGTGGGGGAGAGGGGGAGGTCGGGGGGGGATGGTGAACACCCGGCAGGGGTGGGAGTTGGGGCCAGAGGAAGGCAGGTGGGTAGACTGGGGACGGGGCGATGTGTGGGGGGGGGGGGGGGTTGTGGGTGTTGGAGGAGTGGTGGGTGGTCAGGGGGTGGGGGGGAGAGAGGGCTGTAAGGTGGGTGGGGAAGAGCGGGTGTGACATGGTTGGGGGGGGATGGGGGAGGGTCAGTGGAGCAGCCACTGAGGTTAGCACGGCTGGGCAGACGGGCGCTAGGACCCAGTGGAGTTAAGTTCAGCAGAGTGGGAGTGAGCAGCGTGGAGGCTTCAGGCCCAGTGCAGAGTCCAGGCTCCAGGTAAGGCGACGGCTGTGGGTTGCTGGAGGGGGGTGGAGTGGCGCGGGTCACCGGACCCGATGGTCGGAGTCCAGTGGTGGTTGAGTCGGGGTCCGCGGGCGATGCGAGGGTGGTCCCGGTGGGCGGCATGGTACGGCGGGTCGGCGGCGGATAGAAATCGGGTGCGTTGCGTGGCGGCCATGTTGGGTGGGTCGGGTCTGGCGGCGATGCCGGGTGGTCGGGTCCGGGCCGGCCCATGTTGGAGTGTGGTCGGGTCCGGCGGCCAATGGTTGGGTGGGTCGGGTCCGGTGGCGATGCCGGGTGGGTCGGGTCCGGCGGCCATGTTGTGTGGGGCGGGGCCCGGCGGCCATGTTGGGTGGGTCGGGTCCGGCGGCGATGCCGGGTGGGTCGGGTCCGGCGGCCATGTTGGGTGGGTCGGGGCCGGCGGCCATGTTGGTTGGGTCGGGTCCGGCGGCGATGTCGGAGGAATCGGCGATGGGGAGCGAGTCCAAGTTACCGTTGAAGCTGCGAGGCTGGGCGTCATCGGTCGGCAGGTGAGGGTCGGCGGCGGCGGCGGCATCGATGTGGAGGTCGGTGAAGGCGGCGTCCCGGTGAGTATGGAAGTCGCTCCTCGTGGCCAAGATGGCGGGTGTCGCGGGACTCGGGCAGGCGATGCGATGCGATGCGGGCCAGAGTTGGGGCCTATAGTCTGCGGGCGGTCGAGTCGCGGAGTGTAGGCGTCGGGAGCGGCCTGGAGTCGGGATTATTTAAGGCCCTTGGTGTAGGTATGTTGCAAAGCCTACCTGAAGCGTCGTTGAAGATCTGCTGCTGAGGGTGTGTGCGATTTTGGCGCCGTTTAGAGGGGGCGGGTTTAAAACGCGATTTTCTCTAGGCTGTTCAAATCGAAGATGTTCAGCCTAGTTAATTATTAACGAAAAATCGCTGGAAGACCCCGTCGCAAAAGCTATTATTAGTTTTAAAGGCCTTGAATAATAGTTATAGTAGTTTAAAAATCAATCTCTAAACCCGCGACCGTCAGCAACCGCAGGGTCTCATAAAGCAAATAGCAGAAGTTAGGTTGTATATTTTTACATTAAAAAGGGCTTCTAAAGATCCTTTTATACAAAGTTTAATATTGCGAGTAGCTCATTTTGGGCCCATTATATCGCGCAGTATTTTTCTGGGCATTTGGGGCACAAATCTACCGCAATGTGAACGTTCTAAACCAGCGCGTTCCACAGGGACCCACTGGAAAGCTGATTTAAATGGGCATTTATTTACAGCAATTGAACACTGAATTCCTTCCATTTGGCCTATAAATTAATGTAAATGAGATTTAAAAATCATGTTTTATTGTGAATTATTTGTGAATATTATTTGGACATTTAGGCTATTTAAAAATGTTAATCATTTATTAAGAAATGGATAGATGTTTAGATCTAGTAATTGAAGTCTGAAATTAGCTACAATTAGGTAACTAACTAATTATATGCTTTAATTTCAGGTCATCCAAGTAAGATTATTTTATATTTGTTTCAGAATGCTTCAATCTATGATAACTGAAAATTTCATTCAGTTCTCTTAATTTTTAAGAAAGTTATGGGCTTTTGACTGTTCACGATCACAACTTTTTTGTTATGTCCATAGAAAATCAATAGGGAACAAGATGCTCATTTCCAAGTATGAAAATGGCCATAACTTTTTAAATACTTGAGATATGAAAGTGAATTAGGTGTCAAATTAAATTTATTTTTATGCTTTATCTGATGGGATAAATTACAGACTTGATTTTTAAAATCTCAAAATTTTGTAACATTGCTATATAGTCTGCGGGCGGTCGAGTCGCGGAGTGTAGGCGTCGGGAGCGGCCTGGAGTCGGGATTATTTAAGGTCCTTGGTGGAATTAAGGTAGGCCAGGAATTTTTTATTAAAGAGGTGGATCTTCCGCGGATGAAATACAGCTGGGGTCCGTTGCAGGTCTGGGTTAGTGAGGCCTGAAGTACAGGGATCGTTGACCCGCGCCGCTGGACTCCGACCATCGGGTCCGTTGACCCGCGCCACTCCACCCCCCTCCAGCAACCCACAGCCGTCGCCTTACCTGGAGCCTGGACTCTGCACTGGGCCTGCAGCCTCCACGCTGCTTACTCCCACTCTACTGGACTTAATTCCACCGGGTCCTAGCGCCCGTCTGCCCAGCCGTGCTAACCTCAGTGGCCCACTGACCCTCCCCCATCCCCCCCCAACCATGTCACACCCGCTCTTCCCCACCCACCTTACAGCCCTCTCTCCCCCCCCACCCCCTGACCACCCTCCACCCCTCCCCCCCCCACACCCCCCCCCCCCCCCCACACATCGCCCCGTCCCCAGTCTACCCACCTGCCTGTGAGCAACAGCGGAAATTGGAGGAACAGCACCTCATATTCCGTCTGGGGACCTTGCGTCCTTATGGCATCAACATTGAATTCTCCCAATTTGGCTAGCCCTTGCTGTCTCCTCCCCTTCCTTCACCCTCTAGCTGTCTCCTCCCACCCTCCCATCCGCCCGCCCTCGGGCTCCTCCTCCTCCTCCCTTTTTCCTTCCTTCTTTCCCCACCCCCCATCAGTCTGAAGAAGGGTTTCGGCCCGAAACGTCGCCTATTTCCTTCGCTCCATAGATGCTGCTGCACCCGCTGAGTTTCCCCAGCAATTTTGTGTACCTTCGATATTCCAGCATCCGCAGTTCCCTTTTGAACACAGGCTCTATGAGGCGTTGGTCAGACCGCATTTGGAATATTATGAGCAGTCCTGAGCCCCGTATCTGAGGAAGGATGTGCCAGCTCTGGAGAGAGAGTCCAGAGGAGGTTTACAAGAACGATCCCAGGAATGAATGGGTTAACGTACGATGAGCGTTTGTCGACACTGGGCCTGTACTCGCTGGAGCTTAGAAGAATGGAGGGGGGGTGGGAACCTCATTGAAACGTACAGAATAATGAAAGGCCCTGGATAGAGTGGATGTGGGGAGGATGTTTCCACTAGTGGGAGAGTCTAGGACCAGAGGGCACAGTCTCAGAATTAAAGGACGTTCTTTAAGGAAGGAGATGAGGAGGAATTTCTTTAGTGAGGGTGGTGAATCTGTGGAATTCTTTGCCACATACGGCTGTGGAGGCCACAAGCCAGTGGATATTTTTACGGCAGAGATGGATAGATTCTTGATTAGTGCGGGTGTCAGGGGTTATGGGGAGAAGGCAGGAGAATGGGGTTAGGAGGGAGGGATAGATCAGCCGTGATTGAATGGCGGAGTGGACCCGATGGGCCGAATGGCCTAATTCTACTCTGATCACATTACCTAATTTTACATTTACACCAAGCCAATTAACCTACAAACCTGTACATCTGGAGTGTGGAAGGAAAGTGAAGATCTCGGAGAAAACCCACGAGGAGAACGTGCAAACTCCGTACAGACAGCAGAGACAGATAGATTCTTGATTAGAACGGGCGTCAGGGGTTAATGAATTGAATTAAATTGAATACATTTTATTTGCCAAGTATGTACACATACAAGGAATTTGTCTTGGTGCTTTGCCCGCGAGTAACAACATGATATTCAGTAGACAATTAAAAATAAAACATTATAACATCTAAGTGCTGGAGTAACTCAGAATCTTGGAACTACAGGTGATGGTTTATAAAAAGACACAAAGTGCTGGAGTAACTTGGTGATAAAGGAACTGCATATGCTGTCTTATACAAAAAAAATACAAAGTGCTGGAGTAACTCAGATAGGTGGAACTGCAGGTGATGGTTTATACAAAAAAAATACAAAGTACTGGAGTAACTCAGATACATGGAACTGCAGGTGATGGTTTATAAAAATACACAAAGTGCTGGAGTAACTTGGTGACAAAGAAACTGCAGTTGCTGGTTTATACAAAAAAAGCACAGAGTACTGGAGTACCAGCGGGTCGGGCAGCATCTGTGGAGAACGTTTGTGGCCGGGTCTGTTCTTGCCACTTGCGAGCGTCCGGCAGTGGTGGGTCTTTCACTGGAAGCTGGTGAACGTGTCTGCCTCTCCCTGTGTGGCACTGCCCGCATCGTACTCGTCCACCAGCTGCCGGAGGTCGGGGTTGGGGTGGGGGCCGGGTGGGGGGTAGACCTGCCGGAGGTCGGGCAGCACCAGGCTGTAGCGGACCAACCTGACCCCGCGTCCGAGCGGCTTGAGTGGCCGGCAGAGGCGGCGGTAGAAGCCGAGAGTGTAGAAGGAGAGGGCGCAGAGCTCCATCGCCACCAGGAAGAGGGCGAAGCAGTGGAGGAGGAGTTGAGCCCAACAGGAGGGTCTGGACCCCGGCCCGTCCAGGAGAAGACCGGACCTCCGCGCCCAGGCGGTGAAGGCGTCGTCAACGGGCTTGACCTGCAGCGGGACTCGAACCAAGGGCACGCCGTTCAACTGGACGGGGGCCCTGCAGACGGCGGCGGTGTCATCCGCGGCCCCGTTGGGTCCCCGCACCTTGCCCGGGTTGGCCCGGATCCATCGGGACAGGTGGTGGATGTGGTCATCGCAGACCCAAGGGTTGCCATGGAGCGCTAGGCGGAGCAGGGCGGACTTGCCCAGGAGAGACGGGGGAAGAGAGGACAGGAGGTTGTCGGAGACGTCCAGCTCCTCCAGCCCGTCCAAGGCACCGTTGGGGAAGTCCTGGATGCGGTTGGAGGCGAGGTTGAGGAGCTGGAGTTTGTGGAGCGGGTGGAAGATGCGGTCGGGGAGATGACCGATGGCGTTGCCCCGGATGCTGAGCTCGGTCAGGTTGACCAAGCCCTCGAATGCCCCCTGGGGGAGATCCGCGATCCCGTTGCCATCCAGGACCAGCTTCCTGAGATGCGGCAGGTTCCCCAGGTGGGGAATGGCGGTCAAGGCGTTGGAGGAGAGGTCCAGCCACTCCAGCGGCAGCGGGCGGTCGCCCTCCAAGCGCCCGAGCCGGTTGTCGGAGAGGTCGAGGTGGCGGAGCTTCGAGAGGTTCCCGAACGAGCCGAGAGAGACGGAACGGATGGAGTTGGAAGACAAGAGGAGAACCTGGGTGTCCTCCGGGAGGGAGGGAGGGACGGACTGGAGGGAGCGGTGGCTGCAGTTCAGTCCCACCTTCCCTGCCAAGCCCGGCGATGGGTCGCAGACGGCCCAGGGTGGAGGGGTGGGCAGAGACAGAGCGGCTGGCGTCTGGGTGGTGGAGACGGGGCAGAGTTGCTCGAGAGTGAGGTTAACGATGGGCCGTCCCTGCCACACGACGGGCGATGCACACACCACACTCTCCGAGTCGGGTTCCCCCACGTACCTGAAATACACACACAATGCTCGAGTCACTCAGCGGGACAGGCGGCATCTATGGAGAGAAGGAACGGGCGACGTTTCGGGTCCAGACCCTCCTTCAAACTGAGAGTCAGGGGAGAGGGAGATACATAGATAATATATATCGGAGGATGAGGGGCGATCTTTTAGAGGTGTATAAAATCATGAGAGGAATAGATCGGGTAGACGCACAGAGTCTCTTGCCCAGAGTAGGGGAATCGAGGACCAGAGGACATAGGTTTAAATGAAGGGGAAAAGATTGAATAGGAATCTGAGGGGTACATTTTTCACACATAGGGTGGTGGATGTATGGAATGAGCTGCCGGAGGAGTTAGTTGAGGCTGGGACTATCCCAACGTTTAAGAATCATTTAGACAGATACATAGATAGGACAGGTTTGGACGGATATGGAGAAAACGACGGCAATTGGGACTAGTGTAGCTGGGACATGTTGGCCGGTGTGGGCAAGTTGGGCCGAAGGGCCTGTTTCCACATTGTGTCACTCTGTGACTATGACTTGATAAGGAAGTGTAAGGTGTGAAACCAGGACAAAGCGGGTGGGGATCAGATCATTGTTGGCTGGGAGAAAGTAACAACAAAACAAAGAGATAAAATGTAGTCGCAGTCACCGCCGTTCTAAATGATCATGGCTGATCATCTAAAATCAGTTCCCCGTTCCTGCTTTCTCCCCATATCCCTTCATTCCGTTTGCCCTGAGAGCCAAATCTAACTCTCGCTTGAATACATCCAGTGAATCGGCCTCCACTGCCTTCTGTGGCTGAGAATTCCACAGATTCACAACTCTCTGGGTGAGAAAGTGTTTCCTCATCTCAGTCCAAAAGGGCCAACCCCTGATACTTAAACTGTGTGTGACCCCTGGTACTGGAGAGGGGAAGATGTGGGTGGTGGTGGGGTCCCGTTGGAGGTGGGGACAATGTCGGAGGTCCCCCCCCCCCCACGTACCTGTACACGTTCCCGTCATTGTCTTCCATCCAGCCTTTGAGATAGTTGACCGAGCCACACTCACAGTGCCAGGGGTTGTCGTACAGGTAGACGTAGAGAAGTGTGCCGTTGTTCTCAAAGAGGTCTGTGGGGATTGTTCTCAGGCTGTTATTGGAGATGTCTAAAATCTGCAGATCCTTCATCCTGTCCAATGCACCGTTGGGGAAGTCCTGGATGTGGTTGGAGGCGAGGTTGAGGTGCTGGAGGTTGTGGAGCGGGTGGAAGATGTGGTCGGGGAGATGACCGATGGCGTTGCCCCGGATGCTGAGCTCGGTCAGGTTGACCAAGCCCTCGAATGCCCCCTGGGGGAGATCCGCGATCCCGTTGCCATCCAGGACCAGCTTCCTGAGATGCGGCAGGTTCCCCAGGTGGGGAATGGCGGTCAAGGCGTTGGAGGAGAGGTCCAGCCACTCCAGCGGCAGCGGGCGGTCGCCCTCCAAGCGCCCGAGCCGGTTGTCGGAGAGGTCGAGGTGGCGGAGCTTCGAGAGGTTCCCGAACGAGCCGAGAGAGACGGAACGGATGGAATTGGAAGACAAGAGGAGAACCTGGGTGTCCTCCGGGAGGGAGGGAGGGACGGACTGGAGGGAGCGATGGCTGCAGTTCAGTTCCACCTTCCCTGCCAAGCCCGGCGATGGGTCGCAGACGGCCCAGGGTGGAGGGGTGGGCAGAGACAGAGCGGCTGGCGTCTGGGTGGTGGAGACGGGGCAGAGTTGCTCGAGAGTGAGGTTAACGATGGGCCATCCCTGCCACACGACGGGCGATGCACACACCACACTCTCCGAGTCGGGTTTCCTCACGTACCTGAAATACACACACAATGCTCGAGTCACTCAGCGGGACAGGCGGCATCTATGGAGGGAAGGAACGGGCGACGTTTCGGGTCCAGATCCTCCTTCAGACTGAGAGTCAGGGGAGAGGGAGATACATGGATAATATATATCTGAGGATATATGAAATATATGAAATATAGATATGTGAAAAGAAAGAGATTAGTTAAAACAAATGTAGGTCCCTTGCAGTCAGAAACGGGTGAGTTGATCATGGGGAACAAGGATATGGCGGACCAATTGAATAACTACTTTGGTTCCGTCTTCACTAAGGAAGACATAAATAATCTGCCGGAAATAGCAGGGGACCGCGGGTCAAAGGAGTTGGAGGAATTGAGTGAAATCCAGGTTAGCCGGGAAGTGGTGTTGGGTAAATTAAATGGATTAAAGGCCGATAAATCCCCAGGGCCAGATAGGCTGCATCCCAGAGTACTTAAGGAAGTAGCTCCAGAAATAGTGGATGCATTAGTAATAATCTTTCAAAACTCTTTAGATTCTGGAGTAGTTCCTGAGGATTGGCGGGTAGCAAACGTAACCCCACTTTTTAAGAAGGGAGGGAGAGAGAAAACGGGGAATTACAGACCAGTTAGTCTAACATCGGTAGTGGGGAAACTGCTAGAGTCAGTTATTAAAGATGGGATAGCAGCACATTTGGAAAGTGGTGAAATCATTGGACAAAGTCAGCATGGATTTACAAAAGGTAAATCATGTCTGACGAATCTTATAGAATTTTTCGAGGATGTAACTAGTAGCGTGGATAGGGGAGAACCAGTGGATGTGGTGTATCTGGACTTCCAGAAGGCTTTCGACAAGGTCCCACATAAGAGATTAGTTTACAAACTTAAAGCACACGGCATTGGGGGTTCAGTATTGATGTGGATAGAGAACTGGCTGGCAAACAGGAAGCAAAGAGTAGGAGTAAACGGGTCCTTTTCACAATGGCAGGCAGTGACTAGTGGGGTACCGCAAGGCTCAGTGCTGGGACCCCAGCTATTTACAATATATATTAATGATCTGGATGAGGGAATTGAAGGCAATATCTCCAAGTTTGCGGATGACACTAAGCTGGGGGGCAGTGTTAGCTGTGAGGAGGATGTTAGGAGACTGCAAGGTGACTTGGATAGGCTGGGTGAGTGGGCAAATGTTTGGCAGATGCAGTATAATGTGGATAAATGTGAGGTTATCCATTTTGGTGGCAAAAACAGGAAAGCAGACTATTATCTAAATGGTGGCCGACTAGGAAAAGGGGAGATGCAGCGAGACCTGGGTGTCATGGTACACCAGTCATTGAAAGTGGGCATGCAGGTGCAGCAGGCAGTGAAGAAAGCGAATGGTATGTTAGCTTTCATAGCAAAAGGATTTGAGTATAGGAGCAGGGAGGTTCTACTGCAGTTGTACAGGGTCTTGGTGAGACCACACCTGGGGTATTGCGTACAGTTTTGGTCTCCAAATCTGAGGAAGGACATTATTGCCATAGAGGGAGTGCAGAGAAGGTTCACCAGACTGATTCCTGGGATGTCAGGACTGTCTTATGAAGAAAGACTGGATAGACTTGGTTTATACTCTCTAGAATTTAGGAGATTGAGAGGGGATCTTATAGAAACTTACAAAATTCTTAAGGGGTTGGACAGGCTAGATGCAGGAAGATTGCTCCCGATGTTGGGGAAGTCCAGGACAAGGGGTCACAGCTTAAGGATAAGGGGGAAATCCTTTAAAACCGAGATGAGAAGAACTTTTTTCACACAGAGAGTGGTGAATCTCTGGAACTCCCTGCCACAGAGGGTAGTCGAGGCCAGTTCATTGGCTATATTTAAGAGGGAGTTAGATGTGGCCCTTGTGGCTAAGGGGATCAGAGGGTTGGAGAGAAGGCAGGTACGGGATACTGAGTTGGATGATCAGCCATGATATTGAATGGCGGTGCAGGCTCGAAGGGCCGAATGGCCTACTCCTGCACCTAATTTCTATGTTTCTATGTTTCTATGAGGGGTGACAATAGACAATAGGTGCAGGAGTAAGCCATTCGGCCCTTCAAGCCAGCACCGCCATTCAATGTGATCATGGCTGTTCATCCCCAATCAGTACCCCGTTCCTGCCTTATCCCCATATCCCCTGACTCCGCTATCTTTAAGAGCCCTATCTAGCTCTCTCTTGAAAGTATCCAGAGAACCGGCCTCCACCGCCCTCTGAGATAGAGAATTCCACAGACTTACAACTATCTGGGTGAAAAAGTGTTTCCTCGTCTCCGTTCTAAATGGCTTACCCCTTATTCTTAAACTGTGTGGCCCCTGGTTCTGGACTCCCCCAACATCGGGAACATGTTTCCTGCCTCTAGCGTGTCCAATCCCTTAACAATCTTAACAAGCGTGTTCGTGCCCCACCGAACTCATCTCCACATACCTTGACTCCATCCTATCCCCCTTGGTCAAATCCCTCCCCACCTATGTTCTAGACACCTCAGACACTCTCCGCCGCCTCCACGCATTCCACTCTCTGGGCCCTCACCCCCTCATCTTCACCATGGATGTCCGGTCACTCTACACCTCCATCCCCCACCAGGATGGCCTCAGAGCCCTCCGGTTCTTCCTCGACCAGAGGAGCAACCTATACCCAGCCACTGACACTCTCCTCCGCTTAGCGGAGTTGGTCCTCACCCTCAACAACTTTACATTTGACTCCTCCCATTTCCTCCAAACACAAGGCGTAGCTATGGGCACACGCATGGGCCCCAGCTACGCCTGCCTCTTTGTCGGGTACGTTGTAACAATCCTTGTTCGAGACGTACCAGGGCCCCATCCCCGACCTCTACCTCCGTTACATTGACGACTGCTTTGGTGCCACCTCCTGCACCCACACACAACTGACTGACTTCATCCACTTCACCACCAACTTCCATCCGGCACTCCAATACACCTGGACAATTTCCGACACTTCCCTACCATTCCTTGACCTCACCATCTCCATCGCAGGGGACAGACTCCTGACCGACATACATTACAAACCCACTGACTCACATGGCTATCTGGACTACACGTCTTCCCACCCTGCCCCATGTAAAGACTCCATCCCCTACTCCCAATTCCTCCGCCTACGCCGCATCTGTTCCCAGGATGAGACATTTCATACCAGGGCATCGGAAATGTCCTCGTTCTTCAGGGAACGGGGATTCCCCTCTGCCACCATAGATGAGGCTCACACCAGGGTCTCATCCATACCCCGTAACACTGCTCTCTCTCCCCATCCCCGCACACGCAACAAGGGCAGAGTCCCTCTGGTCCTCACCTTTCACCCCACCAGCCGGCAAATACAACACATAATCCTCCGCCATTTCCGCCACCTCCAACGTGACCCCACCACTCGCCACATCTTCCCATCTCCCCCCATGTCTGCCTTCCGCAAAGACCGCTCCCTCCGCAACTCCCTCGTCAATTCTTCCCTTCCCTCCCGCACCACCCCCTCCCCGGGCACTTTCCGTTGCAACCGCAAGAAATGCAACACCTGTCCCTTCACCTCCCCCCTCGACTCCATTCAAGGTCCCAAGCAGTCGTTCCAGGTGCGACAAAGGTTCACCTGTATCTCCTCCAACCTCATCTACTGCATCCGCTGCTCTAGATGTCAGCTGATTTACATCGGTGAGACCAAGCGTAGGATGGGCGATCGTTTCGCCGAACACCTCCGCTCAGTCCGCAATAACCTACCTGACCTCCCGGTGGCTCAGCACTTCAACTCCCCCTCCCATTCCCAATCCGACCTCTCTGTCCTGGGTCTCCTCCATTGCCAGAGTGAGCAACAGCGTAAATTGGAGGAACAGCACCTCATATTCCGTCTGGGGACCTTGCGTCCTTATGGCATTAACATTGAATTCTCCCAATTTGGCTAGCCCTTGCTGTCTCCTCCCCTTCCTTAACCCTCTAGCTGTCTCCTCCCACCCTCCCATCCGCCCGCCCTCGGGCTCCTCCTCCTCCTCCCCTTTTCCTTCTTTCTTTTCCCCACCCCCCATCAGTCTGAAGAAGGGTTTCGGCCCGAAACGTCGCCTATTTCCTTCGCTCCATAGATGCTGCTGCACCCGCTGAGTTTCCCCAGCAATTTTGTGTACCTTCGATATTCCAGCATCTGCAGTTCCCTTTTGAACCCTTAACAATCTTATATCTTTCAATAAGATCTCCTCTCATCCTTCTAAACTCCAGAGGATACAAGCTCAGCCGCTCCATATTAATGTTTTAATGAGAGATATTAATGTTTTAAAAAATGTCTCCATTCTCTCTGCTGCCCCTGCTGGTGGGAGCGGGAAGGGACTATAAAACCCGGATGGGGGTGTGCCTCACTCAGTTTCTGCAAGATGGAGGAAGCGAGAGGGTCACGTCTCTCTGAGCTCTGAATAACACTGAACTCATGTCTACTCAACTGTGAGTGCCCTTATTGTGGTTTGAAAATGAAAATATGGTTGCTTTGAAATGCTGCACTGGAAAAAATATGGCTGTTGTTGGTGGTGGTAACTGCTTTGAAAGGCTGCACTGCAAAAAATATGGCTGTTGTTGGTGGTTGTAACTGGTTTGAAAGGCTGCACTGCAAAAAAAACCTGTTGTTGCACTTGAATTTGGTGGCCTTGCACCCTGCTTGAAATGGTAGGAAACTGCATTTGAATTAGGTTGCATTGCACCCTGCTTGAAATGGAATTTCAAGGAATAGCCGTGAGTCAACTGCCAGCCCACCAGCCGTTAGTGAGTTGCCAGCACATCCGGCTTGAGTGACTGAGCTGCCACCCCGAGAATCCATTTGGCCCACAATGTCCATACTAACCAGTCCCTTCAGCCCACTGTCCCCATACTAGCGCTCCAGAAAGCCTGGACTGGCCACCAATATTGGAATTGGTGGAGAGGTGGAATATTGCGTTGGGGGGACCAGCCCTCCCGTGTGAACATGGGACCCAACGGGTCCCACTTAGTCTAGTCTCAGTCCTAAATGGCCGACCCCTTATTCTTAAACTGTGTGTGACCCCTTGTTCAGGAAAGGGGAGGATGTGGATGGTGGTGGAGTCCCGTTGGAGGTGGGGACAAGGTCGGAGGTCCCCCCCCCCACGTACCTGTACACGTCATTGACATCCATCCAGTCTTTGAGATAGTTGACCGAGCCACACTCACAGTGCCAGGGGTTGTCGTACAGGTAGACGTAGAGAAGTGTGTCGTTGTTCTTAAAGAGGTCTGTGGGGATTGTTCTCAGGCTGTTATTGGAGATGTCTAACATCTGCAGCCCATCCAGCCCGTCCAAGGCACCGTTGGGGAAGTTCTGGATGCGGTTGGACGCGAGGTTGAGGTGCTGGAGGTTGTGGAGCAGGTGGAAGATGTGGTCGGGGAGATGACCGATGGTGTTGCCCCGGATGCTGAGCTCGGTCAGGTTGACCAAGCCCTCGAACGCCCCCTGGGGGAGATCCGCGATCCCGTTGCCATCCAGGACCAGCTTCCTGAGATGCGGCAGGTTCCCCAGGTGGGGAATGGCGGTCAAGGCGTTGGAGGAGAGGTCCAGCCACTCCAGCGGCAGCGGGCGGTCGCCCTCCAAGCGCCCGAGCCGGTTGTCGGAGAGGTCGAGGTGGCGGAGCTTCGAGAGGTTCCCGAACGAGCCGAGAGAGACGGAACGGATGGAATTGGAAGACAAGAGGAGAACCTGGGTGTCCTCCGGTAGGGAGGGAGGGACGGACTGGAGGGAGCGGTGGCTGCAGTTCAGTTCCACCTTCCCTGCCAAGCCCGGCGATGGGTCGCAGACGGCCCAGGGTGGAGGGGTGGGCAGAGACAGAGCGGCTGGCGTCTGGGTGGTGGAGACTGGGCAGAGTTGCTCGAGAGTGAGGTTAACGATGGGCCATCCCTGCCACACGGCGGGCGATGCACACACCACACTCTCCGAGTCGGGTTTCCTCACGTACCTGAAATACACACACAATGCTCGAGTCACTCAGCGGGACAGGCGGCATCTATGGAGGGAAGGAACGGGCGACGTTTCGGGTCCAGATCCTCCTTCAGACTGAGAGTCAGGGAAGAGGGAGATACATGGATAATATATATCTGAGGATATATGAAATATATGAAATATAGATATGTGAAAAGAAAGAGATTAGTTAAAACAAATGTAGGTCCCTTGCAGTCAGAAACGGGTGAGTTGATCATGGGGAACAAGGATATGGCGGACCAATTGAATAACTACTTTGGTTCCGTCTTCACTAAGGAAGACATAAATAATCTGCCGGAAATAGCAGGGGACCGCGGGTCAAAGGAGTTGGAGGAATTGAGTGAAATCCAGGTTAGCCGGGAAGTGGTGTTGGGTAAATTAAATGGATTAAAGGCCGATAAATCCCCAGGGCCAGATAGGCTGCATCCCAGAGTACTTAAGGAAGTAGCTCCAGAAATAGTGGATGCATTAGTAATAATCTTTCAAAACTCTTTAGATTCTGGAGTAGTTCCTGAGGATTGGCGGGTAGCAAACGTAACCCCACTTTTTAAGAAGGGAGGGAGAGAGAAAACGGGGAATTACAGACCAGTTAGTCTAACATCGGTAGTGGGGAAACTGCTAGAGTCAGTTATTAAAGATGGGATAGCAGCACATTTGGAAAGTGGTGAAATCATTGGACAAAGTCAGCATGGATTTACAAAAGGTAAATCATGTCTGACGAATCTTATAGAATTTTTCGAGGATGTAACTAGTAGCGTGGATAGGGGAGAACCAGTGGATGTGGTGTATCTGGACTTCCAGAAGGCTTTCGACAAGGTCCCACATAAGAGATTAGTTTACAAACTTAAAGCACACGGCATTGGGGGTTCAGTATTGATGTGGATAGAGAACTGGCTGGCAAACAGGAAGCAAAGAGTAGGAGTAAACGGGTCCTTTTCACAATGGCAGGCAGTGACTAGTGGGGTACCGCAAGGCTCAGTGCTGGGACCCCAGCTATTTACAATATATATTAATGATCTGGATGAGGGAATTGAAGGCAATATCTCCAAGTTTGCGGATGACACTAAGCTGGGGGGCAGTGTTGGCTGTGAGGAGGATGTTAGGAGACTGCAAGGTGACTTGGATAGGCTGGGTGAGTGGGCAAATGTTTGGCAGATGCAGTATAATGTGGATAAATGTGAGGTTATCCATTTTGGTGGCAAAAACAGGAAAGCAGACTATTATCTAAATGGTGGCCGACTAGGAAAAGGGGAGATGCAGCGAGACCTGGGTGTCATGGTACACCAGTCATTGAAAGTGGGCATGCAGGTGCAGCAGGCAGTGAAGAAAGCGAATGGTATGTTAGCTTTCATAGCAAAAGGATTTGAGTATAGGAGCAGGGAGGTTCTACTGCAGTTGTACAGGGTCTTGGTGAGACCACACCTGGGTATTGCGTACAGTTTTGGTCTCCAAATCTGAGGAAGGACATTATTGCCATAGAGGGAGTGCAGAGAAGGTTCACCAGACTGATTCCTGGGATGTCAGGACTGTCTTATGAAGAAAGACTGGATAGACTTGGTTTATACTCTTAGAATTTAGGAGATTGAGAGGGGATCTTATAGAAACTTACAAAATTCTTAAGGGGTTGGACAGGCTAGATGCAGGAAGATTGCTCCCGATGTTGGGGAAGTCCAGGACAAGGGGTCACAGCTTAAGGATAAGGGGGAAATCCTTTAAAACCGAGATGAGAAGAACTTTTTTCACACAGAGAGTGGTGAATCTCTGGAACTCCCTGCCACAGAGGGTAGTCGAGGCCAGTTCATTGGCTATATTTAAGAGGGAGTTAGATGTGGCCCTTGTGGCTAAGGGGATCAGAGGGTTGGAGAGAAGGCAGGTACGGGATACTGAGTTGGATGATCAGCCATGATATTGAATGGCGGTGCAGGCTCGAAGGGCCGAATGGCCTACTCCTGCACCTAATTTCTATGTTTCTATGTTTCTATGAGGGGTGACAATAGACAATAGGTGCAGGAGTAAGCCATTCGGCCCTTCAAGCCAGCACCGCCATTCAATGTGATCATGGCTGTTCATCCCCAATCAGTACCCCGTTCCTGCCTTATCCCCATATCCCCTGACTCCGCTATCTTTAAGAGCCCTATCTAGCTCTCTCTTGAAAGTATCCAGAGAACCGGCCTCCACCGCCCTCTGAGATAGAGAATTCCACAGACTTACAACTATCTGGGTGAAAAAGTGTTTCCTCGTCTCCGTTCTAAATGGCTTACCCCTTATTCTTAAACTGTGTGGCCCCTGGTTCTGGACTCCCCCAACATCGGGAACATGTTTCCTGCCTCTAGCGTGTCCAATCCCTTAACAATCTTAACAAGCGTGTTCGTGCCCCACCGAACTCATCTCCACATACCTTGACTCCATCCTATCCCCCTTGGTCAAATCCCTCCCCACCTATGTTCTAGACACCTCAGACACTCTCCGCCGCCTCCACGCATTCCACTCTCTGGGCCCTCACCCCCTCATCTTCACCATGGATGTCCGGTCACTCTACACCTCCATCCCCCACCAGGATGGCCTCAGAGCCCTCCGGTTCTTCCTCGACCAGAGGAGCAACCTATACCCAGCCACTGACACTCTCCTCCGCTTAGCGGAGTTGGTCCTCACCCTCAACAACTTTACATTTGACTCCTCCCATTTCCTCCAAACACAAGGCGTAGCTATGGGCACACGCATGGGCCCCAGCTACGCCTGCCTCTTTGTCGGGTACGTTGAACAATCCTTGTTCGAGACGTACCAGGGCCCCATCCCCGACCTCTACCTCCGTTACATTGACGACTGCTTTGGTGCCACCTCCTGCACCCACACACAACTGACTGACTTCATCCACTTCACCACCAACTTCCATCCGGCACTCCAATACACCTGGACAATTTCCGACACTTCCCTACCATTCCTTGACCTCACCATCTCCATCGCAGGGGACAGACTCCTGACCGACATACATTACAAACCCACTGACTCACATGGCTATCTGGACTACACGTCTTCCCACCCTGCCCCCTGTAAAGACTCCATCCCCTACTCCCAATTCCTCCGCCTACGCCGCATCTGTTCCCAGGATGAGACATTTCATACCAGGGCATCGGAAATGTCCTCGTTCTTCAGGGAACGGGGATTCCCCTCTGCCACCATAGATGAGGCTCACACCAGGGTCTCATCCATACCCCGTAACACTGCTCTCTCTCCCCATCCCCGCACACGCAACAAGGGCAGAGTCCCTCTGGTCCTCACCTTTCACCCCACCAGCCGGCAAATACAACACATAATCCTCCGCCATTTCCGCCACCTCCAACGTGACCCCACCACTCGCCACATCTTCCCATCTCCCCCCATGTCTGCCTTCCGCAAAGACCGCTCCCTCCGCAACTCCCTCGTCAATTCTTCCCTTCCCTCCCGCACCACCCCCTCCCCGGGCACTTTCCGTTGCAACCGCAAGAAATGCAACACCTGTCCCTTCACCTCCCCCCTCGACTCCATTCAAGGTCCCAAGCAGTCGTTCCAGGTGCGACAAAGGTTCACCTGTATCTCCTCCAACCTCATCTACTGCATCCGCTGCTCTAGATGTCAGCTGATTTACATCGGTGAGACCAAGCGTAGGATGGGCGATCGTTTCGCCGAACACCTCCGCTCAATCCGCAATAACCTACCTGACCTCCCGGTGGCTCAGCACTTCAACTCCCCCTCCCATTCCCAATCCGACCTCTCTGTCCTGGGTCTCCTCCATTGCCAGAGTGAGCAACAGCGTAAATTGGAGGAACAGCACCTCATATTCCGTCTGGGGACCTTGCGTCCTTATGGCATTAACATTGAATTCTCCCAATTTGGCTAGCCCTTGCTGTCTCCTCCCCTTCCTTAACCCTCTAGCTGTCTCCTCCCACCCTCCCATCCGCCCGCCCTCGGGCTCCTCCTCCTCCTCCCCTTTTCCTTCTTTCTTTTCCCCACCCCCCATCAGTCTGAAGAAGGGTTTCGGCCCGAAACGTCGCCTATTTCCTTCGCTCCATAGATGCTGCTGCACCCGCTGAGTTTCCCCAGCAATTTTGTGTACCTTCGATATTCCAGCATCTGCAGTTCCCTTTTGAACCCTTAACAATCTTATATGTTTCAATAAGATCTCCTCTCATCCTTCTAAACTCCAGAGGATACAAGCTCAGCCGCTCCATATTAATGTTTTAATGAGAGATATTAATGTTTTTAAAAATGTCTCCATTCTCTCTGCTGCTCCTGCTGGTGGGAGCGGGAAGGGACTATAAAACCCGGATGGGGGTGTGCCTCACTCAGTCTCTGCAAGATGGAGGAAGCGAGAGGGTCACGTCTCTCTGAGCTCTGAATAACACTGAACTCATGTCTACTCAACTGTGAGTGCCCTTATTGTGGTTTGAAAATGAAAATATGGTTGCTTTGAAATGCTGCACTGGAAAAAATATGGCTGTTGTTGGTGGTGGTAACTGCTTTGAAAGGCTGCACTGCAAAAAAATATGGCTGTTGTTGGTGGTTGTAACTGGTTTGAAAGGCTGCACTGCAAAAAAAATGGTTGTTGCACTTGAATTTGGTGGCCTTGCACCCTGCTTGAAATGGTAGGAAACTGCATTTGAATTAGGTTGCATTGCACCCTGCTTGAAATGCAATTTCAAGGAATAGCCGTGAGTCAACTGCCAGCCCACCAGCCGTTAGTGAGTTGCCAGCACATCCGGCTTGAGTGACTGAGCTGCCACCCCGAGAATCCATTTGGCCCACAATGTCCATACTAACCAGTCCCTTCAGCCCACTGTCCCCATACTAGCGCTCCAGAAAGCCCCCGCCCCACTGGCCACCAATATTGGAATTGGTGGAGAGGTGGAATATTGCGTTGGGGGGACCAGCCCTCCCGTGTGAACATGGGACCCAACGGGTCCCACTTAGTCTAGTCTCAGTCCTAAATGGCCGACCCCTTATTCTTAAACTGTGTGTGACCCCTTGTTCAGGAAAGGGGAGGATGTGGATGGTGGTGGAGTCCCGTTGGAGGTGGGGACAAGGTCGGAGGTCCCCCCCCCACGTACCTGTACACGTCATTGCCATCCATCCAGTCTTTGAGATAGTTGACCGAGCCACACTCACAGTGCCAGGGGTTGTCGTACAGGTAGACGTAGAGAAGTGTGTCGTTGTTCTTAAAGAGGTCTGTGGGGATTGTTCTCAGGCTGTTATTGGAGATGTCTAACATCTGCAGCCCTCCAGCCCGTCCAAGGGCACGTTGGGGAAGTTCTGGATGCGGTTGGACGCGAGGTTGAGGAGCTGGAGGTTGTGGAGCGGGTGGAAGATGCTGGTCGGGGAGATGACCGATGGCGTTGCCCCGGATGCTGAGCTCGGTCAGGTTGACCAAGCCCTCGAACGCCCCCTGGGGGAGATCCGCGATCCCGTTGCCATCCAGGACCAGCTTCCTGAGATGCGGCAGGTTCCCCAGGTGGGGAATGGCGGTCAAGGCGTTGGAGGAGAGGTCCAGCCACTCCAGCGGCAGCGGGGCGGTCGCCCTCCAAGCGCCCGAGCCGTTGTCGGAGAGGTCGAGGTGGCGGAGCTTCGAGAGGTTCCCGAACGAGCCGAGAGAGACGGAACGGATGGAATTGGAAGACAAGAGGGAGAACCTGGGTGTCCTCCGGTAGGGAGGGAGGGACGGACTGGAGGGAGCGGTGGCTGTCAGTTCAGTTCACCTTCCCTGCCAAGCCCGCGATGGGTCGCAGACGGCCCAGGGTGGAGGGGGGGGCAGAGACAGAGCGGCTGGCGTCTGGGTGGTGGAGACTGGGCAGAGTTGCTCGAGAGTGAGGTTACGATGGCCATCCCTGCCACACGGCTGGCGATGCACACACCACACTCTCCGAGTCGGGTTTTCCTCACGTACCTGAAAATACACACACAATGCTCGATCACTCAGCGGACAGGCGGCTTATGGAGGGAAGGAACGGGCGACGTTTCGGGTGCCAGATCCTC
>NW_022630558.1:50000-59547 GCF_010909765.2 Amblyraja radiata | reverse complement strand
CATTCAATGTGAACATAGCTGATCATCCCCAATCAAGTACCCCGTTCCTGCCTTACGACAATAGAGGAAACAGCCCATTGTCAGCTGTTTGCTGGGTGAGAACGAGAAGCTGGTGCGACTTGGGTTGGGGGAGATAGAGAGAGATGCCGGGGCTAGCTGAAGTGAGAGATATCTAAAGTCTTACCACTGAGTTGGAAGCTGGCCAAGCGAAATATGAGATGCCGTTCCTCGATGCTTTATTGTCAACGATATACTTTATTGTAACATCTACCTACAGTAGGTACAGTGAGAGTCTTTGTTTGTGTGTACAATAGACAATCAGGCAAAGAGTCGCCACGTATCTCTGGCTCCGACTACGTTACTCATTATAGTCTAGGGTCCCTCTATGTTCTTAACGGACCGAGCTGCCAGAGGAGGTAGTTGAGGCGGGGACTATCCCAACGTTTAAGAAACAGTTAGACAGGTACATGGATAGGACAGGTTTGGAGGGATATGGACCAAACGCAGGCAGGTGGGACTAGTGTAGCTGGGACATGTTGGCCGGTGCGGACAAGATGGGCCGAAGGGCCTGTGTCACTCTAAGACTCGAGATAATTAACAAACTCCCAGCCACCATGAAGTTAATGAAGAATAAATACAACTTTACCGGGCAGTTTCCCCGATGTGGGATTCCAGAGTCTTTCAGGAATGCTGCTCCACGACGCCAGATGCAAGGAACGACCGCACTCGAGCTGTGCTTTGTGAACGCTGCCGTGACAACATTGCCGCCTCACGGACAGCCCGTCCTTTTAGTAGAGTGACAAGAGGAAACCACTTCTCACTATCTTCCTTGTACCATGGGGAACGCACGGGGCTTATCGGTCACAATAACAGGCGCTTGCCTTCCTGCAGCTCGTGGTCGAGTTGGAAAGGGCGCAGAGAAGATTTACGAGGATGTTGCCGGGACTCGAGGGGCCTGAGCTACAGGGAGGGGTTGAGCAGGGCTGGGACTCTATTCCTTAGGAGCGCAGGAGGATGAGGTGTACACACAATCATGAGAGGAATAGATCGGGTAGAGTCTCTTGCCCAGAGTAGGGGAATCGAGGACCAGAGGACACAAGTTCAAGGTGAAGGGTTGAAATGATTTAATAGGAATCTGAGGGGTAACTTTTCCACACATTTCGAGGGTGGTGGGTGTATGGAACGAGCTGCCGGAGGAGGTAGTTGAGGCTGGGACTATCCCAACGTTTAGGAAACAGTTAGACAGGTACATGGATAGGACGGGTTTGGAGGGATATGGGCCAAACGCGGGAATCGATGGCCAGAGGACATAGGTTCAAGGTGAAGGGGAAAAGATTTAAAAGGAATCTGAGCCACGACTCTTTGGGCGTCTGAGGAGACGACTCATGACCGTACAGGCGACTCCCCGGCGACCGCATGGCGACAGCCTAGTCGCTTGTAGTCGCGTAAAAAAATAGCCCATAAGAGTCTGGTCCTAGACTCTACCAGCTATTTCCATCACACTCCTCCCTCCCCTCTCTTCCTCCCTTCCCCCACACTCTGGAGCTACTCTTCCGCTGCGCCACCTCTTTTAAAAGGGCCGAATGGCCTACTCCTGCACCTATTGTCTATTGTTGTAAGCTGCCTAAGTACATTATGAAGAAGGGTCTCGACCCGAAACGTCACCCATTCCCTCTCTCCAGAGATGCTGCCTGTCCCGCTGAGTTACTCCAGCATTCTGTGTCTATCTTCGGACTACAGTCCCTTCCTACACAACAGACAATAGACAATAGGTGCAGGAGTAGAGGCCATTCGGCCCTTCAAGCCAGCACCGCCATTCAATGTGATCATGGCTGATCATCCCCAATCAGTACCCCGTTCCTGCCTTCTCCCCATATCCCCTGACTCCGCTATCTTCAAGAGCCCTATCTAGCTCTCTCTTGAAAGTATCCAGAGAACCGGCCTCTGAGGCAGAGAATTCCACAGACTCACAACTCTCTGTGAGAAAAAGTGTTTCTTCATCTCCATTCTAAATGGCTTATCCCTTATTCTTAAACTGTGTGTGGCCCCTGGTTCTGGACTCCCCCAACATCGGGAACATGTTTCCTGCCTCTAGCGTGTCCAAACCCGTAACAATCTTATATGTTTCAATAAGATTTCCTCTCATCCTTCTAAATTCCAGAGTGTACAAGCCCAGCTGCTCCATTCTCTCAGCGTATGACAGTCCCGCCATCCCGGGAATTAACCTGGTGAACCTACGCTGCACTCCCTCAATAGCAAGAATGTCCTTCCTCAAATTAGGGGACCAAAACTGCACACAATACTCCAGGTGTGGTCTCACCAGGGCCCTGTACAACTGCAGAAGGACCTCTTTGCTCCTATACTCAACTCCTCTTGTTATGAAGGCCAACAGGCCAAAACTGCACACAATACTCCAGGTGTGGTCTCACCAGGGCCCTGTACAACTGCAGAAGGACCTCTTTGCTCCTATACTCAACTCCTCTTGTTATGAAGGCCAACAGGCCAAAACTGCACACAATACTCCAGGTGTGGTCTCACCAGGGGCCCTGTACAACTGCAGAAGGAGCTCTTTGCTCCTAGACTCGACACACCTTCTCTCTCTGAGCTCCGAGCTCCCTCTCTGGCTTGCCTTCCTTCCCACACTCTCTCTATCTCTCTCTCCCTCTCTGCCTCCTGTTCCTTCCCCTCATACCCCAACCTCCTCCGACCTAGTGGGGCCCCTCTCCCGCTGAGCCATCGTGCTGCCTCCACCTTTTTTAGTAAACAGGGAGCTGTTAATAATTTATTTTTAAATAAATCGTCAAGCCAGTGTCCTTGAAGCGGATGGGATTGGTGGGACAAGGGAGGAGGGGGTGGGGGGGGGGGGGGAGATGGTGACCATTGGACCTCTAGTGGGAGCAGAAACACAGCGGTCAACACAGCTCGGAGCTACAAAGGCAACCTCTCCCCAGTGTCAAGGACTCAAGGCCTGGTCTAGGCCTGTGTAACGACAACCTCAAGGGCCATGGAGCTGTGGCTTCACCTCTCCTTCCTGTCCACAGCCCTGGCCTTGGATGGTGAGTTCTCAGCCGCGGCCTTGCCGAACCCGAATTTTATGACGTTGAAAATCCAGCCTGCGTTGTAATCCCATCAGATAAAGCATAAAAAGAATAATTTGACAGCTGTGTGCGGTATGAACATTGACTTCTCTAATTTCAGGTAGTCCCTACTTTCTCCTCCCCTTCCCAGCTCTCCCTCCGCCCTCTGGCTCCACCTCTTCCTTTCTTCTTCCCACCCCCAACCGCACATCAGTAGGCCCGAAACGTCGCCTATTTCCTTCGCTCCATAGATGCTGCCTCACCCGCTGAGCTTCTCCAGCATTTTTGTCTCCTTTGATAGCTAATTCACTTTCGATAGACAATAGGTGCAGGAGTAGGCCATTCGGCCCCTTCGAGCCAGCACCGCCATTCAATGTGATCATGGCTGATCATCCCCAATCAGTACCCCGTTCCTGCCTTCTCCCCACATCCCCTGACTCCGCTATCTTTAAGAGCCCTATCTAGCTCTCTCTTGAAAGTATCCAGAGAACCGGCCTCCACCGCCCTGTGAGACAGAGAATTCCACAGACTCACAACTCTCTGTGAGAAAAAGTGTTTCCTTGTCTCCGTTCTAAATGGCCGACCCCTTATTCTTAAACTGTGTGTGTGGCCCCTGGTTCTGGACTCCCCCAACATCGGGAACATGTTTCCTGCCTCTAGTGTGTCCAAACCCTTAATAGTCTTATATTTTTCAATGAGATGCCCTCTCATCCTTCTAAACTCCAGAGTGTACAAGCCCAGCCGCTCCATTCTCTCAGCATATGACAGTCCCACCATCCCAGGAATTAACCTTGTAAACCTACGCTGCACTCCCTCAATAGCAAGAATGTCCTTCCTCAAATTAGGGGACCAAAACTGCTCACAGTACTCCAGGTGTGGTCTCACTAGGGCTCTGTACAACTTCACTGTCAAAGACACAGCACCACCACACTCAGGAACAGCTTCTTCCCCCCTCATGTTTAGTTTATTTTAGAGCCATGTCACCATTGCCAATAGACAATAGGTGCAGGAGTAGGCCATTCGGCCCTTCGAGCCAGCACCGCCATTCAATGTGATCATGGCTGATCATCCCCAATCAGTACCCCGTTCCTGCCTTCTCCCCATATCCCCTTCCATATCTTCACTATTAAAAAAGGTTATGGTCACACAGTTTAAGAATAAGTGGTCAGCCATTTAGAACGGACACTTTTTCACCCAGAGAGTGGTGAGTCTGTGAAATTCTCTGCCTCAGAGGGCGGTGGAGGCCGGTTCTCTGGATGCTTTCAAGAGAGAGCTAGATGGGGCTCTTAAAGATAGCGGAGTCAGGGGATGTGGGGAGAAGGCAGGAACGGGGTACAGATTGGGGATGATCAGCCATGACCACATTGAATGGCGGTGCTGGCTCGAAGGGCCGAATGGCCTACTCCTGCACCTGTTGTCTAACACACTGCTAATTAGAGTGGTTGTAGTATAGGCCTGGCTTATAAAATAAAAACAAGGGGCAGGCAAAAATAAATCGTGCTTTATACAATCAAAAAGAAAGGATTCGTTTTTTAGTTTTCGTTTATTAGTTATGGAAATACAGCACGGAAACAGGCCCTTCAGCCCATCGAGTCCGTGCCGACCAGCGATCCCCTCACCCTAACACTATCCTACATACACACACACACACACACACAGATACACACACACATACACACACACACACACACACACGCACACGCACACGCACACACACACACACACACACACACACACACACACACACACACACGCACACGCACACGCACACGCACACACACACACACACACACACACACACACACACACTAGGGACAATTTACACTTTTTACCAAAGCCAATTATCCTATAACCCGCACGTCTTTGGAGTGTGGGAGGAAACCCACGCAGGTCACTGGGAGAACGTGCAAACTCCGCACAGACAGCGCCCGTGGTCAGGATCGAACCCGGGTCTCTGGCGCTGTGAGGCAGCGACTCTGTATACAGTTGGATGCAGCACTTTGATGGGGGGGTTGGGGATGACCAGCCGTGATCACATTGAGTGGCGGTGCTGGCTCGAAGGGCCGAATGGCCTCCTCCTGCACCCGTTGTCTGTTGCGACAGGAATGACAGTCTCTGCCTTTTCTCTCCGGCAGAGGTGCTAATGGACACACAGATGGCGACAGAAGAACTGAACTGGCTGGCAGTGCCCAGCAGTGGGGTAAGATGCCAGTTGCCACCTACCTTGTGCCATCTCACTCGAGGGTAGCAGCACGAGGGGTGACCCTTGAGTCATGGAGTTAGCTTTGGCAGCGTCTAAACCAGCCCTTCCACCCACCGGGTCTAACGGTCTCGAGGATGTTGCTCGGACCAGGGCCAAACGCGGGCAGGTGGGACGTGTAGATGGGACATGTTGGTTGGTGTGGGCAAGTTGGGATGAAGTGCCTGTTTCCAGTAGATGACAATAGACAACAGACAACAGGTGCAGGAGTAGAGGCCATTCGGCCCTTCGAGCCAGCACCGCCGTTCAATGTGATCATGGCTGATCATCCCCAATCAGTACCCCGTTCCTGCCTTCTCCCCATATCCCCTGACTCCGCTATTTTTAAGAGCCCCATCTAGCTCTCTCTTGAAAGCATCCAGAGAACCGGCCTCCACCGCCCTCTGAGGCAGAGAATTCCACACTCACCACTCTCTGTGAGAAAAAGTGTTTCCTCGTCTCCGGCCTAAATGGCTTACCCCTTATAGAAACATTGAAACATAGAAAATAGGTGCAGGAGTAGGCTATTCGGCCCTTCGAGCCTGCACCGCCATTCGATATGATCATGGCTGATCATCCAACTCAGTATCCCATCCCTGCCTTCTCTCCATACCCCCTGATCCCTTTAGCCACAAGGGCCACATCTAACTCCCTCTTAAATATAGCCAATGAACTGGCCTCAACTACCTTCTGTGGCAGAGAATTTCACAGATTCACCACTGTGTAAAAAATGATTTTCTCATCTTGGTCCTAAAAGCCATGGCAAAGCAAGGCAAGGCAACTTTATTTATATAGCACATTTCATACACGAGGCAGACTCAAAGTGCTTCACATAAAAACATGTCATACAATAAAATGAAATAATAAAATGAAATAAAATAGAAGAACTAAAAGAAAAGAAAAGCAAAATTAAAAATGCATTATAAAAAGTGCAAAAGTTAAAAGTGCAATGTAGTTAAGATTTAGCTGAAAGCTAAAGTAAACATAAAAGGTTTCAGTCTTGTTTTAAAAGTGGTCAAAGTTGAGGCAAGTCTTAAATCTTCAGGAAGTTTATTCCAGCTATTTGTTGCATAGTAACTAAAAGACTTCCCTCTTATCCTTAAACTGTGACCCCTTCTTCTTATTCTTATTCTTAAACTGTGTGTGTGGCCCCTGGTTCTGGACTCCCCCAACATCGGGAACATGTTTCCTGCCTCTAGCGTGTCCAAACCCTTAATAATGTTTCAATGAGATCTCCTCTCATCCTTCTAAATTCCAAAGTGTACAAGCCCAGCCGTTCCATTCTCTCAGCATATGACAGACCCGCCATCCCGGGAATTAACCTGGTGAACCTACCCTGGGCTCCCTCAATAGCAAGAATGTCCTTCCTCAAATTAGGGGACCGAAACTGCACACAATACTGCAGGTGTGGTCTCACTAGGGCCCTGTGCAACTGCAGAAGGACCTCTTTGCTCTTGAGGCCTAGTACTTGTGGCATCTATTGTCTATTGTCTATCCAAGTCCTTGGCCAGCGCTATCAACATTGAATTTGTTGTACAGGGTCTTGGTGCAGTTGTGCAGTTGTACAGGGTCTTGGTGAGACTGTATTGCGTACAGTTTTGGTCTCCTAATCTGAGGAAAGACATTCTTGCCATAGAGGGAGTACAGAGAAGGTTCACCAGACTGATTCCTGGGATGTCAGGACTTTCATATGAAGAAAGACTGGATAGACTCGGGTTGTACTCGCTAGAATTTAGAAGATTGAGGGGGGATCTTATAGAAACTTACAAAATTCTTAAGGGGTTGGACAGGCTAGATGCAGGAAGATTGTTCCCGATGTTGGGGAAGTCCAGAACAAGGGGTTACAGTTTAAGGATAAGGGGGAAGTCTTTCGGGACCGAGATGAGAAAAACATTTTTCACACAGAGAGTGGTGAATCTCTGGAAATCTCTGCCACAGAAGGTAGTTGAGGCCACAGTTCATTGGCTATATTTAAGAGGGAGTTACTGTAGGTGTGGCCTTTGTGGCTAAAGGGATCAGGGGGTATGGAGAGAAGGCAGGTACAGGATACTGAGTTGGATGATCAGCCATGATCATATTGAATGGCGGTGCAGGCGCGAAGGGCCGAATGGCCTCTACTCCTGCACCTATTTTCTATGTTTCTATGAATTCTCTAACTTCAAGTCAAATCAAATAAACTTGACTTGACTTGACTTGACTTGACGAAGTTAGGGAAGTCAACGTTGATAGCGCTGGTCGAGGCTGACGATCTTTGATTGATGGCGTCTCTGTCTGTTGCAGTGGGAGGAGACGGTAGCCGTGGATAGGAACTTCAACGCCATTCGAACCCACCGTGTGTGTAACATGGAAAGCCCCAACCAGGACAACTGGCTGAGGAGCGGCTTCATCGAGCGTGGAGAGGCCCGCCTGGTGTACGTGGACCTGCGCTTCACCATGAGGGACTGCAGGTCGTTCCGGAGTCCGTGCCGGGAGACGTTCTCGGTCTACCACCGTGAGGCAGACAGCTTGGGGGACGTGGAGGCCCCGGGAGTCTCTGGGCTGAGGGAGGCCTACGCCAAGGCGGGCGAGGTTTCCGCGGAGCTGGTCTTCACGCTGGGGGAAGGCGGCGGGGTGAACCGGGCCACGGTGGCGGTGGGCCCGCTCTCCAAGGCCGGCTTCAGGCTGGCCTTCCGGGACCGCGGGGCCTGTACCAACCTGCTGTCCGTGCGGGCCTACTACAGGAGGTGCCCGCCCGCCATCCTGGGCCTGGCGCGCTTCCCCACCACCGCCACGGGCCCAGCCCCCGCCTCACTGTTGCCCGTGGGCGGCTCCTGCGTGGACGGGGCCCAGGAGGTCGACACGCCGCCCACAATGTACTGCGGCGGGGAGGGCCACTGGCTGGTGCCCGCCGGAGCCTGCCGGTGTAGGCCCGGTTACCGGGGCAACCGGGAGCTCACGGCCTGCACAGGTAACCTGGGCCTCGACTCACACTCACCCTTCTCACACCTACCCCCCTCCGCTCACACTCACCTCACACTCACCCTCAGACACATACTGATCCTCACCCTCACACTCGCCTCCCCCTCCTCTTCACTCACACTCCCCCCTTCCTTCCCTCCCTCCCTATCCATTCTCCCTCTCCCCTCCTCCCTCATTCTCTCCCTCCCTCTACCCCTCCCTCACCTCCCCCTCCCACTCCCTCTCACCCTCCCTCTCCCTCTCACCCTCCCTCTCCCTTCTCCCTCCCTCTCCCCTCTTCCCTCCCCCTCCCTCTCCCCCTCCCTCACCTCCCCCTCCCTCTCCCTTTTCCCTCCCCCTCCCTCTCCCTCATTCCCAAGGCAGCCTCTAGAACCTTGCGGGCAGGTAGTCAGGGATAAGGTCCAGGCATCAGGAAAATCCAAGGCCTCCTGTCTCCAGGGGAGAGAGGGCCCAAGGCCTCTCGTTCACACAGAGTTGGAGCCCCAAGGCCTTAGAATTAGAGTCACACAGCTTGCAAACAGGCCCTTCGGCCCAACTTGCCCATGCTGACCAACATGTCCCAGCTACACTAGTCCCACCTGCATGCGTTTGGCCCATATCCCTCTAAACCTGTCCTATCCATGAACCTGTCCAAATGTTTCTTAAACATTGGGATAGTCCCAGCCTCAACCACCTCCTCCAGCAGCTCGTTCCATACGCCCACCACCCTTTACGGTGTAAAAGTGATCAAGAATCTATCTATCCCTGCCTTAAAAAATATCCACTGACTTAGACAATAGACAATAGGTGCAGGAGTAGGACATTCGGCCCTTCGAGCCAGCACCGCCATTCAATGTGATCATGGCTGATCATCCCCAATCAGTACCCCGTTCCTGCCTCCTCCCCATATCCCCTGACTCCGCTATTTTTAAGAGCCCTATCAATCTCCCTCTTGAAAATATCCAGAGAACCGGCCTCCTCCGCCCTCTGAGGTAGAGAATTCCACAGACTCACAACTCTGTGTGAAAAAGTCTTTCCTCGTCTCCGTTCTAAATGGCCGACCCTTTATTCTTAAACAGACTCACAACTCTCTGTGAGAAGAAGTGTTTCCTCATCTCCGTTCCAAATGGCCTAGTACCCCTTATTCTTAAACTGATTCACAACTCTCTGTGAGAAAAAGTGTTTCCTCGTCTCCATTCTAAATGGCCTAGTACCCCTTATTCTTAAACTGATTCACAACTCTCTGGGTGAAAAAGACCAGAAAGGTGTAGGCCCGGTTACCGAGTTGACACAA
>NW_022630558.1:37500-47500 GCF_010909765.2 Amblyraja radiata | reverse complement strand
AGGCCTTTTGTTTACAAGGAGTTGGGGCCCTAAGGCCTTAGAGTCACACAGCGGAGAGGGGGAAGGGGAGGGGGAGAGGGTAGAGGGAGAGGGAGGCAAAAAATGGAGGCTGGGCCTCATGGGGGAGAGGGAGGGAGGGAGGGAGGGAGGGAGGGGGCGGTAAGGGGGGGGAGTTTCATGGAGGGAGCTCTTCACGGGCACTTCCTCTCCACACACTGTGATCGTGGACAGTCAAAAGCCCATAACCTTCTTAAAAATTAAGAGAACTGAATGAAATTTTCAGTTATCGTAGATTGAACCATTCTGAAACAAATATAAAATAATCTTACTTGGATGACCTGAAATTAAAGCATATAATTAGTTAGTTACCCAAGTGTAGCTAATTTCAAACTTCAATTACTAGATCTGAACATCTATCCATTTCTTAATAAATGATTAACATTTTTAAATAGCCTAAGTGTCCAAATAATATTCATAAATAATTCACAATAAAACATGAATTTTAAATCTTATTTACATTAATTTATAGGCCAAATGGAAGGAATTTAGTGTTCAATTGCTGTAAATTAAAGTCCATTTTAAATCAGCTTTCTAGTGGGATCCTGTGAATGCGCTGGTTTAGAACGTTCACATTGTGCTAGATTTGTGCCTCAAATGCCCAGAAAAATACTGCGGGATATAATGGGCCCAAAATTAGCTACTCGCAACATTAAACTTTGTATAAAGGGATCTTAAGAAGCCCTTTTTAATGTAAAAATAAGCAGCCTACCTTCTTTTATTTGCTCTATGCAACCCTGACAGCTGCCGGTGGTCGCGGGTTTAGAGATTGATTTTTAAACTACTATAACTATTATACGAGGCCTTTAAAACTAATAATAGCTTTTGCGACGGGGTCTTCCAGCGATTTTCCGTTAATAATTAACTAGGCTGAACATCTTCGATTTGAACAGCCTAGAGAAAATCGCGTTTTAAACCCGCCCCCCTCTAAACGGCGCCAAAATCGCGCACACGGGCTGGGACAGATTTTCAGCGACGCTTCAGGTACGTTTTGCAACATACCTACTTTTAGTAGAGTGACAAGAGGACTCGGATCGGCTTTTTAAAAAAAAATTTTTAGATGTTTTTATTAAGGACAGTGCATATTTATAAACATTTGCATGCAATACGCAAGATAATAATAATAATAATGGATGGGATTTATATAGCGCCTTTCTAATACTCAAGGCGCTTTACATCGCATTATTCATTCACTCCTCAGTCACACTCGGTGGTGGTAAGCTACTTCTGTAGCCACAGCTGCCCTGGGGCAGACTGACGGAAGCGTGGCTGCCAATCTGCGCCTACGGCCCCTCCGACCACCACCAATCACTCACACACATTCACACACAGGCAAAGATGGGTGAAGTGTCTTGCCCAAGGACACAACGACAGTATGCACTCCAAGCGGGATTCGAACCGGCTACCTTCCGGTTGCCAGCCGAACACTTAGCCCATTGTGCCATCTGTCGCATAGATTATAGCTATAGGCTAATTTCCATCTGTAGTCCCTCTGGTAAACCAGGTTAACACATCACAACACATTCAATCCATAAGAAAAGAATCAAAACAAAAGACAAACAAAAAAAACATAACAAAACAGACAATAAAGTTAAAAAGTAACAATAAAAGACTGCCAGATGATTATATTACGGTTGATTATGAATACAGGTTTGATTTTCCAGTAACCATTTGTTGAGTTGTTTTGTAAATGTGGTGATGGTTGGCAGATCCCGTATGAAGCAGGGGATCGCGTTCCACGTATGCGACGCTCTATAGGAAAATACTGTCTGGACAAATACACTTTTCTTAAACGGGACAACACAATCACCCCTGGATGCTGCTCTTGTCGACCTATTTATGTTCTTTATAAATTCTTTTAACGGAGGTGGGGCTAGTCCATGGATGATTTTATAAACTAAAATTGAGTCCGAATAATTTATTACATTTTCCCAGCTCAGGAGATCAAATTTTTTAAGGATGCCGCAGTGATGGTACATTCTGGGCTTTTTATCAAGAGTTTTTAAGGCTTGTTTGTAGGCAATTTCAACAGGCTTTATTGTGGACTTACACGCCAGGCTCGGCTCGGACCGGACAGCAGCCGGTGGGCGGGCGGGCGCGCGGCGACTCTCACCTCAGCTCAGCTTAGTTAAATAAACCAGTTCAGATCAGACCGGACAGGAGGTGTGAGGAATGCCATCAGCCGGAAACAGTTCAGCATGCTCTAGTTGCATGTAATAATAATAATAATAATAAATTTTATTTATGGGCGCCTTTCAAGAGTCTCAAGGACACCTTACAAAAATTGAGCATGTAGAGGAAAAACATGTAAGGGGAATGAAATAAATAGTAGAGACATGACTAGTACACAAAGTAAAGACAGAATTCAATACAAAACACAATATGAGGCAATTAATGCACAGATGAAAAGGGAGGGGGACGTGGGGCTAAGGATAGGCAGAGGTGAAGAGATGGGTCTTGAGGCGGGACTGGAAGATGGTGAGGGACACGGAATTGCGGATCAGTTGGGGGAGGGAGTTCCAGAGCCTGGGAGCGGCCCTGGAGAAGATTCTGTCCCCAAAACTGCGGAGGTTGAACTTGTGGATGGAGAGGAGACCGGCTGATGTGGATCTGAGGGACCGTGAGGGTTGGTAGGGGGAGAGGAGGTCAGTGAGATATGGGGGGGCCAGATGGTGGAGGGCTTTGTAGGTGAGGACCAGGATTTTGTAGGTGATCCGGTGGGAGATGGGAAGCCAGTGAAGTTGTTTGAGGACTGGAGTGATGTGATGCCAGGATTTGGTGTGGGTGATGAGTCGGGCGGCTGCGTTCTGGACCAGTTGGAGTCGGTTGATGTAGGTGGAGCTGATGCCAAGGAGAAGTGAGTTGCAATAGTCCAGTCGGGAGGAGATGAAGGCATGGATGAGTCTTTCAGCAGCGGGCGGTGTGAGAGAGGGTCTGAGTTTGGCGATGTTGCGGAGATGAAAGAAGGAGGTTTTAATGACATGGCGGATGTGAGGCTCAAGGGAGAGGGTGGAATCAAAGATCACGCCAAGGTTGCGGGCCTGGGGAGATGGGGAGACAGTGGTGCCGTCGATGGTGAGAGTGGGGTTATTGATTTTGCTGAGTGTGGCTTTGGAGCCTATGAGGAGGAATTCTGTCTTATCGCTGTTGAGTTTGAGGAAATTATGTTGCATCCAGGTTTTTATAGCTGACAAACAGGAGTTGATATGGGAGAGGGGGGGTTGTGGGGAAGATATGTAGAAGATATGAAACAGAAAGAAGAGTTTTGATCAGTGAAATGAAGAAAATTGGAATTACAGATATATCAGAAAAGAACATTCTAGAGTGTGGAGGGGAAGGAAAAGGAGTAAAGGTGTTGTTTAATTTCTTGAGGGCCTCTGGCCTTATAAAAAGGATCTAATATAAAGACATGAGGACTGTGGAGTGAAGCCAGAAGGTGGCAGCAATGCAACATTGTGGATGCCGGCTGCCGTAAAACTCCAAAGAAGAAGAAGAAGAAGAAGAAGCCCGGACAGGAGAGCAGAGCCTGAGGCAGGCAGAGGCCCATGGCTTCAGGGAGTGGTGGGGCTGAGGGTGGTGGGTGGCAGACTGCAGGTAAGGAAAAGGGGGGGCTCTAAGAGAGAGGCGTCGAGCGAAAGACCCGAAATGTCAGGAGACGAAGGAAGTAAAGTTAGGAGAACTAGAATTATTGAAGAATTCGTCGTGCTGTTTAAAGTTAAAGGAACAAATCAAGGAGATGCAGGATTTAGAGCAGTGAATCCATTAAAAAATTACCACCGCTTTGGAGAGCCAGATAGGCAGGGATTTTCAGGCCAAGATTCTGTATAATGGGATGTTAAGAGTTTGTTGCAAAGACAGAAAACAGTTTAATGATGCTAGGGGTGTGGGGAAATTGGTGGTCAAGGTGGAGAGTTTGGTCCCTAGAGGAAGACAGCAGGGAATAAAGGGAGTGGTGTATGGGATGTATGATGGCTTGTCTGAGAAGGAGATCTTAGAAAATGTTAAGGGGGCCCAGGTAATTGATGTTGTGAGATTTAAGAGTAGGAATGGAGTCAGGGACCCGCCGGTCCTGCTTACGTTCAAAGATGGAGTACTGCCACAGAGAGTGTTTCTTGGGAGTATGGCGTATCAAGTGAGGGAGTACATTAAACCACCGTTGCGCTGCTATAACTGTCAGAGGTTTGGACATGTTGCTGGGTCTTGTCGGGGTAAAAGAAAGTGCGCAAAGTGCGGTGGAGATCATGTAATACAAAATTGCAAGGCAGAGGCTCCTAAGTGCCCTAACTGTGATGGGGATCATGCAGCAGGGTTTCGTGGTTGTGAGTGCTTTGTTCAGGCCAAGCGAGTGCAGGAAGTGAAGGATCAGAACAACGTGTCATATGCAGAGGCAGCTCAAAGGGTGGCTAGAGAACGCGGAGATGTGAGCGCTGGGACTAGAGTGGTGCTAGGAAGCCAGATCACTGTGCCAAACTTGCCGTCGGCTTTTCCATCTGACATGTTGATTTTTAATAAGGAGTCATTTCTGTCTTTTGTTTCTGATGTGCTGGTAGGAGCTAAGAAAGCAGCTAACCGGTCAGATATCATCAGGTTAGTGATGGGGGCAGCTGAAAGGTTCCTCAGTGTAAAGCAGTTGCCAGAAAAGTTGCATCAATACATGACGGAGAGTCAGTGTATGGAGAGGTCACAGTTGTCGAGAGCTAGCAGTATGGAGTATGTCAGTGAGGTGGATGATGGTGATCCTCATTAACACCATAATGTTTTATATACTTCAATGGAACGCCCGGAGTCTGATTGGAAATGGTCAAGAGTTAAAGAGATTTGTTGATGAATTTAAAGAAGCACCAGAATTAATATGTATCCAAGAGACATGGTTAAAGCCCTGTCTAGATTTTGTAATCCCAGGTTATGAATGTGTGCGATTAGATAGGTCTGATAGATCAGGTGGGGGTTGTGCAACTTTTGTTAAGACTGGGTTGCAGTATAGGAAAGTTGACATTAATTCTAATCTTGAGGTTTTGGCTGTGGAGGTTTGGAGCAGCCAGAATTCTATCACTGTGATAAATTATTATAACCCCTGTCAACCCTTGATATTGTCAGATGTTGATGAGATAATGGAGAAGGTAAGGTGTCCTGTTATATGGATTGGAGATTTTAATGCGCATAATCCTTTATGGGGTAGTGATCACAGGGATTAAAATGGTGTTATTGTTGAAGAATTTCTAGACAAGTATGAGTTGGTATTGTTAAATGATGGAAGGCCGTCTAGGTATAATATTGTGAGAAACAACTGCAGCCACATAGATTTATCAATTGCTTCATCAAATTTAGCAAGAATTGGTGAATGGGATGTAATGGATAGATATACACTGGGTAGCGATCATTATCCAATTTTATGTGGGTTTGGTAGGGATTTGAGGAGAGAAGTGGTAAAGAAAGTCCCTAGATATAACTTTTTTCAGGCCAAATGGGATAAATTCCAAGAGAAGGCTCAAAGTTTAGTTGGAGAGGTTAATAGTGAGGGTTCTGTAGATAGTTGGAATACTTCCATTAGTCTCATGATTCATGAGGCAGCTTGTTGTACTATTCCTGTGAAGCAGGAACCTAGGTCCCGTATGTCTGTTCCTTGGTGGAATAAAGAATGTGATGAAGCTGTAAGGAATAGGAATATAGCCTATCGAAAATTAAGAAAGTGTCCAATTTTGGTCAATGCAATGGAGTACAAGCGGCCAAGGGCAGTAGCAAGACGAGTTGTAAAGGATGCAAAGAGGAATAGTTGGAGGAGGTTTTGTGGTACGCTAGGCCCGGAAACTCCAGTAAGGCATTTGTGGTCAGCTGTGCGTAGCAAAGATCCTATAGCGGATAGGATCTTTGGTGCGTAGAATGTCATGAGTATATAAAAGAAGTTTGTTACCAGTGTTGCAGAAGGGTGAGGTGGTAGCAGTCTCCAATAAGGAAAAAGCAGACATGTGTGTTGACAGTTTTCAAGCAGTGCATAGATCAGAGAGCATGGGAGTGGAGAGGTGTAGAAAGAGAACCGAGCTGATGGCAGTTAATCAGTGGAAGCTGGAGAGGAGTTTAGTAAATGATAATACCTTTAATCTGTTTTTTACCATAAAAGAGTTGAAGGATGCAATTATGTCTGGGGCAAATACCACCCCGGGGAGAGATAGGTTGTTGTATGAGTTATTTAAACATCTGGATGATACTGTACTTGATGAAATCTTAGCATTGTTTAATACTGTGTGGGCAGAGGGTTATTTACCAAAGGAATGGAAACATGCAGTCGTGGTCCCTATTTTAAAACCGGGCAAAGAGGCATCTGACCCTAGTTCATATCGCCCTATAGCGCTCACAGCAGTGCTCTGTAAAATTATGGAGAGGATGGTAACCAACAGACTAGTTTATTTTTTAGAAACCAGAGGACTATTTGTTGATGTACAGAATGGCTTTAGGAATGGAAGGTCTACAATGGAGTCTGTATCAGTTTTGGATCAGGATATTAAACGGGCATTTAGAAGCAAGGAAACAGTAGTGAGTGTATTCCTTGATATTGAGAAGGCATATGATTCTTTGTGGAAGGAGGGATTAATGTTTAAAATCTTTGACTTGGGAGTCAGGGGACGAATGTTCAACTGGATTAAGGATTTGTTATTGAATAGAACAATACAAGTAATGGTTGGTAGTGTCAGCTCAGAGACTGTAGAAATAGAGAATGGAACCCCGCAGGGAAGTGTTATCAGTCCAGTTTTATTTAATATCATGATAAACGACATATTTTAGAGAGGATTTGGTCTGTCTTTGTTTGCAGATGATGGGGCCATCTGGAAAAGAGGTCGTAATGTAGAGTTTGTTTTAAAACAGATTCAAAGAGTGTTAGTGTGTGTAGAGGAATGGGGGAACACATGGGGCTTTAAAATCTCTGCCTCTAAGACTAAATATATTGGTTTTAAAAGAAAGTTACCTAAGTTAGGGCTGTATATGTATGGGTCTCTATTGGAGAAGGTAAAGGTTTTTAAGTTTTTGGGTGTTTGGTTTGAAGAGCGTATGACTTGGGCTGTGCATGTAGGTAAAATTGTGTTGAAGTGTGAAAAAGTTCTGAATGTTATGAGAAGTCTGGTTGGGTGTGAGTGGGGGGCCAACAGGGAGACAATGCTGCTAATTTATCAGGCCATGATCAGATCTTCTCTTGACTATGGGCGTTTTGTGTATGGGTCTGCGTCTAAAACTGTTCTGGCTAGGCTAGATGTGTTGCAGGCAAAGGCTTTGAGGCTTTGCTGTGGAGCCTTCAGGACTTCCCCAGTCCCTGCCCTGATTGTTGAAATGGGAGAAATGCCCTTATGGTTAAGGCGCATTAAGCTAGGGTTACATTACTGGGCTAAACTTTGTGGGTGTAATGATACCTTCCCAGCAAGGTGTTTGTTGCAAGAGGTTGATGATGGTAACAAATATAACACATTTTTTGTCATTATAAATCAGTGGGCTAGGAAGCTGGGTTTGGAACAAGGGGGTATTATAGAGCATACAATAAGGCTACATGTGCCCTATTGGGTTCTTCCTGAACTGTTTATTGAGCTTGCTTTTCTTCAGGAAAAAGATAAGCGCGAGGTGACTCCAAGAATAGTGGAATATCTTAATTCAATCAGTGAGAGCACTTTGATTGTTTTTACAGATGGATCTAAAGATCCAGTTAGTGGGAGAGCTGGGTTTGGAGTGTATGTGGAGCAGCTTGGGTTGAAGATTGGCCGGCGCATTTCTGATGGAAGCTCTGTTCTCACGACTGAATTAATGGCAATTCAATGGGCTCTATGGTGGATTGAGGAAGCCAGTTTTAGTGAAGTCATTATCTGTTCTGATTCTGCAGCTGCTCTTGAAACTTTAAGAGTAGGGAAATCTAAAGCTCGTCCTGACATTCTAAATGAAATCTTGAGTGTGTTTTCTAGAATTGGGTTTGCGTGTAACATCACTTTTTGCTGGGTTCCCGTGCATGCTGGGGTGAGGGGGAATGAGCAGGTGGACCTCATAGCAAAGGAGAGTTTAAGAAGAGAAATAGATATCCATGTATCATTGGGGAGAGTGGAACTGAGAGAAATAATTAAAGAGGGCTTAACAAAAGAATGGCAGAGAGGATGGGAAATGGAAGTCAGGGGTAGACACTACTTTTCTATACAATCTGAAGTTAGGAAAATATGTTTCTGTACATCTCTGTCCCGTAGGGACTCAGTTAAACTGTGTAGATTGAGGTTGGGACACTGTGGGTTAAATTACTATTTGTGCATTGTAGGGAAACATGTTTCTGGCTTGTGTGAATGTGGGAGTAATGAGACAGTTAAGCATGTTTTCCTAGATTGTAAAAAGTATAGGGTAGAAAGAAAAGTATTGCTTGTTAGACTGACAGGACTTGGAGTTGAGGCTTTTTCTCCAGGAGTCTGGTGAACGACATTCTTGCATATGGTGAGGTGAACGACCTAAGCCTCAACACAGACAAGACAAGAGAAATAATAATGGACTTCAGAAAAAATCCACCCCCCCTGCAGCCCCTCATCATCAAGGGGACTGTGGTGGAGAGGGCTGACAGTTACAGATACCTGGGATTACAAGTAACATCAGATCTGAACTGGACTTTGAACACTGCAGCCACAGTGAAAAAAGCCCAGCAGAGACTGTACTTCATCAGGCTGCTCAGAAAAGCTGGTCTGCACTGTTTCCCTCTCACCCAGGTCTACAAAGGACTGGTAGAGAGCATCCTCACCACAGGCATCACGGTGTGGTATGGAAACACCACACAGACAGAGAGGCTCTGCAAAGAGTCATAAAGACTGCAGAGAGGATTATCAGAACGGAACTCCCCTCCATGGACACAATCTACACACAGCGCTGTCAAAAAAGAGCAGAGAGAATCATCAGAGACACACTACATCCAGCTCACTCCCTGCTCAAACACAAAAACTGCACATACAACCTCAGGCACAGACGAGCGGACAGCATCGCCACAAACAGAACACGCTTTTTTAAGAGCTTCTTCCCTGCCACAGTGAGACTCTTGGCCAAAACAAAATGAACTGATGTCCTGACCTACCTCATAGCATATCATATTATATCATATTATATTGTCTCCTGGGCCTGTGCAATTTACAATGCAATCGACACTTTTATATAGGGTTTGTGCAAGTTACAATGCTCTCACTTTCCCCTTTATATAGGGTTTTAGGCACTTTCTCTTTTTTTATTTCTAGAGAAGTATATGTTTTTATAGATTATGTGTCTTTCTGTGTGTCTTTTTAATTTGACTTGACTCTCTGAACAACCGCACAAGAGTTCCTATGTGTGTAAGCACAAATGGCAAATAAAGTTTTTGACCTTTGACCTTTGACCTTTTCTGTTTTGTCTCTGTTTGGACACAGTGAGAAACATCAACTGATATCCAGGGCTGTTCTTCAATTCCTGCAAGTTACAGGACTGTATGTAAGAATTTAGTTCAAACTTTGACCTGTGGAGGGCAGTTATACGCTTAGCAGCGTCTACACTGCCGGAATCCTACAAGAAGAAGAAGTAGAAGAGGCCGCACGTTGTCACGGCAGCGTTCACAAAGCACAGCTCGAGTGCGGTCGTTCCTTGCATCTGGCGTCGTGGAGCAGCATTCCTGAAAGACTCTGGAATCCCACATCGGGGAAACTGCCCGGTAAAGTTGTATTTATTCTTCATCTGCTTCATGGTGGCTGGGAGTTTGTTAATTATCTCGAGTCTTAGAGTGACACAGGCCTTTGGCCCATCTTGTCCGCACCGGCCAACATGTTTGACCAAACCTGGTGGGCGGCGCGACTCACGTTCGCAGCGGCCTCAGTCCGTTTGTCTTTTTGTTATTGTTTAATGGTTTAAGAAGGTTTTATTATTTTTTGTGAGTGGGGGTGTGTAGTGTGGGGGGTGTGTGTCGTGTGGGTGTGTG
>NW_022630558.1:0-35000 GCF_010909765.2 Amblyraja radiata | reverse complement strand
GGGGTGTGTGTGTGGTGTGTGGTGTGTGTGTGTGTTGTGTGGGGTGTGGGGTGTGGGTGTGTGTGTGTGTGGGGTGTGTGTGTGTGTGTATGTGGTGTGTGTGTGGTGTGTGTGTATGTGTGTGTGTGTGTGTGTGTGTGAGTGTGTGTGTGTGTGGTGTGTGTGAGTGTGTGTGGTGTGTGTGTGTGTGTGGTGTGTGTGAGTGTGTGTGTGTGTGTGTGTGTGTGTGTGTGTGTGTGTGTGTGTGTGTGTGGTGTGTGTGAGTGTGTGTGTGTGTGTGTGGTGTGTGTGAGTGTGTGTGTGTGTGGTGGGGGGGGAAACTTTTAAAATCTTTCCCCTGCACGGAGAACCCGACCTTTTCCCTGTCGGGTCTCCGTTGTCGTTGGGGCTGCAACGTGGAGCGGCCTCCAACAGGAACGTCCTGGGGCTCCAGTCACGGAGCTGCGGACCTACTCACCATCATGGAGCTGGCCGAGTCCGGAGCGGGTGGAGCTGTGGTGGCGCTCGGCTGTGACCCGACCCCCGGAGTTTCGGAGGCTCCAACCGCAGGTCTGGCAGGCAGTAATATCGGGAGCCCGCGGGTCCCTGGTGGGAGACCGCTTTTCGAGGCTTCTGCAACGGCGACTTCACCCGCCCGAGTCGCGGGAAGTCCAATTAAAGGTGGACAAACGTGGACAGGGTGGTTAAAAAGGCTTTCAGCACATTGGCCTTCATCAGTCAGAATATTGGGTATGAAAATTTCATGTCATGTTGCAGTTCTATTGGACGTTGGTGAGGCCACATTTTGTGAAGATAGACGCTAAAAGCTGGAGTAACTCAGCAGGTCAGACAACATCTCTGGAGAAAAGGAATAGGTGACGTTTCAGATCGAGACCCTTCTTCAGACTCTGAAGAACATCACCTATTCCTTCTCTCCAGAGATGCTGCCTGACCCCAGCTGAGTTACCCCAGCTTTTCGCGTCTATCTTCGGGTTTAACCAGCATCTGCAGTTCCTTCCGACATATTCAGAGTATTCTGTTCAGTTTTGGTCATATATTTGGTCAGTTTACCACGTTATAGGAAAGATGTTGTCAAGCTTGAAAGGGTTCGGAGAAGATTTACCAGGATTTTGCCAGGACTCGAGTGTCTGAGCTACAGGGAGAGGTTGAGCAGGCTGGGACTCTATTCCTTGGAGCGCAGGAGGTTGAGGGGCGATCTTACAGAGGTGTACAGAATCATGAGAGGAAGAGATCGGGTAAACGCACAGAATCTTTTGCCCAGAGTTGGGGAATCGAGGACCAGAGAAAGATTTAATGGGAATCTGAGGGGTAACTTTTTCACACAAAGGGTGTTGGGTGAATTGAATGAGTTGCCCGAGGAGGTAGTTGAGGCTGGGACTATCCCAACGTTTAAGAAACATTTGGACAAGTACATGGATAGGACATGTTTAGTGGGATATGGGCCAAACCCAGGCAAGTGGGACTAGTGTAGATGGGGCATGTTGGTTGGCATGGGCAAGTTGGGCTGAAGATCTGTTTCCACACTGTAAGACTCTATAAAGATAGTCCGAGGGTCTCCAATGAGGTAGATGGGAGGTCAGGACTGCTCTCTAGTTGGTGAGAGGACGGTTCCGTTGCCTGATGAGAGCCGGGGAAAAAAACTGTCCCTGAATCTGGAGGTGTGCGTTTTCACACTTCTGCACCTCTTGCCGATGGAGAGAAGGGAGGAGAGGGAGTGACTGAGGTGAGTGACTGGATGGAGGCGTTGGGGGGAGATAATGGTGACCATTGAAGACCCTTCACCCAAAGGTCCACCTCTACACCAAGAGTCAGAGAATCATAGTCATACAAAACGGAACCGGACCCTTCGACCCAACTTGCCCACACCGACCAAGAATTAAGAGTGGGTTAACATATGATGAGCATTTGACGGCATTGGGCCTGTACTCGCTGGAGTTTAGAAGGATGAGGGGACGGGGGGGACCTCATTGAAACTTACCGAATAGTGAAAGGCCTGGATAGAGCGGATGTGGAGAGGATGTTTCCACTAGTGGGAGAGTCCAGAACCAGAGGGCACCGCCTCAGAATAAAAGGACGTACTTTTAGAAAGGAGATGAGAAGGAATTTCTTTAGTCAGAGGGTGGTGAATCTGCGGAATTCATTTCCACAGAAGGCTGTGGAGGCCAAGTCAGTGGATATTTTTGAGGCGGGGATTGACAACTCTTGTTTAGTATGGCTGTCAGGGGTTAAGGGGAGAAGCATAGAAAATAGGTGCAGGAGTAGCCCTTCGAGCCAGCACCGCCATTCACTATGATCATGGCTGTTCATCCAGAATCAATACCCCGTTCCTGCTTTCTCCCCATATCCCTTGATACCGTTAGCCCTAAGAGCTAAATCTAACTCTCTCTTGAATACATCCAGTGAATCGGCCTCCACTGCCTTCTGTGGCAGAGAATTCCACAGATTCACAACTCTCTGGGTGAAAAAGGTTTTCCTCATCTCAGTCCTAAATGGCCGACCCCTTATTCTTAAACTGTGTGACCCCTGGTTCTGGACTCCACCAACATTGGGAACATTGTTCCTGCATCTAGCCTGTCCAATCCCTTAAGAATTTTATATGTTTCTATAAGATCCCCCTCAACCTTAAAAATTCCAGTGAATACAAGCCCAGTCGATCCAATCTTTCATCATTTGAGAGTCCAGCCATCCCGGGAATAAGCCTTGTAAACCTACGCTGCACTCCCTCAATAGCAAGAATGTTCTTCCTCAAATTAGAAGACCAAAACTGCACACAATACTCCAGGTGTGGTCCTCTTGCTCCTTATTCCTCTACTCAAATCCTTTCGCTATGAAGGCCAACATGCCATTTGCTTTCTTCACTGCCTGCGGTACCATGCTTACTGATGTACAAGGAAACCCAGGTCTCATTGCGCCTCCCCTTTTCCTAATCTGACACCATTCAGATAAAAATCTGCCTTCTTGTTCTTGCCACCAAAGTGGATAACCTCACATTTATCCACTAGAAGGCGGGAAAATGGGGCTGAGAGGGAAAGATAGATCAGCCATGATTAAATGGCGAAGTAGACTTGATGGGCCGAATGGCCAAACTCTGCTCCTAGAACTTAACATGGTGACCAAAACTGAACACAATACTCGAAATGCGGCCTCACCAACGTCTTATACAACTGCAACACGACCTCCCGACTTCTATACTCAATATTCTGAGTGATGAAGGCCAATTTGCTGAAAGCCTTTTTGACCACCCTATCTACCTGCGACTATACTGGACTTTATCTTGCACTAAACATTTAGCGTAGGCTCGGCGATCGCTTCGCCCAACACCTCCGCTCGGTTCGCAATAACCAACCTGATCTCCCAGTGGCTCAGCACTTCAACTCCCCCTCCCATTCAGAATCCCACCTTTCTGTCCTGGGCCTCCTCCATAGCCAGAGTGAGTCCCACCGCAAATTGGAGGAGCAGCACCTCATATTTCACTTGGGCAGTTTACACCCCAGCGGTATGAACATTGACTTCTCCAATTTCAGGTAGTCCCGGCTTTCTCCTCCCCTTCCCAGCTCCCTCAGCCCACTGCCTCCGCCTCTTCCTTTCTTCTTCCCGCCCCCACATCGTTATGAAGAAGGGTCTCGACCCAAAACGTCACCCATTCCTTCGCTCCATAGATGCTGCCTCACCCGCTGAGTTTCTCCAGCATTTTTTCTACCCTTCGATTTTTCTAGAATCTGCAGTTCTTACTTAAACATTCCCTTCATCCCGTACATTGGACGTTATATCTTGCACTAAATGTTATATCTTGCACTGACTCACCTGGACAGACAGGGCACGTACGTGAGGATGCTCTTCATTTACTATAGCTCTGCATTCAAGACGGTCATCCCCACCAAGCTCACCACCAAACTCCACCAGCTAGGCCTCAGCTCGCCGATATGCGATTGGATCCTGAACTTTCTGACGGAGCGACCGCAGGCAGTGAGACTGGGCCCGCACCTGTCCTCCACTATCACCCTGAGCACCGGCACACCACAGGGCTGTGTACTAAGCCCCATGCTCTACTCCCTCTTCACTCACGACTGTGTTCCTGCATTCGACACCAACACCATCGTGAAGTTTGCAGACGACACAACAGTGATTGGGCTGATCACCAACGGTGATGAAACAAAATACTGGTGGACTGGTGCGCACGTAACAACTTGTCACTAAACACCTCCAAGACCAAGGAGCTGATTATTGACTTCAGGAGGTCACATAATGGAAAATACGCCCCAATCTCCATTTACGGGGAAAGTGTGGAGAGAGTGTCCAGCTTTAAGTTTCTGGGCACTCATATTTCTGAGGACCTCACATGGTCCACCAACACCGCTGCGCTGGTCAAGAAGGGACAGCAACGACTGTTCTTCCTGAGGACATTAAAAAAGACTGGTCTGCCCCAACAGCTGCTGACAACCTTCTACCGGTGCACCACAGAGAGCATATTAATGTATGGCATCTCTGCGTGGTATCTCAGCTGCACGGAGGCGGAGAGGAGAGCTTTTCAGCGCGTCGTCCACAGAGCGCAGAGGATTATTGGGACACAGCTACCAGCCTTGGAGGGCATCTACCACACACGGTGCCTCAGGAAGGCCGTCAGCATCCATAAAGACTCCTCACACCCTTGTAATGGACTGTTCGAACTACTTCCCTCCGGCAGACGTTACAAGGCCTTCTACGCCCGAACCTCCAGACTCAGAAACAGCTTTATTCCCAGAGCTATAGCGGGTCTGAACCGGCCCTGCTGAGTGCCCCCCCCCCCCCCCCCCCCCCCCCCACCCCCTGGACTGTCTCCCTCGGATGGTCACGTGGTACAGTTTATTTATTTATTTTCTTTTTCTTTTACATCGGTTGGAAGCTGCATACTAAATCTCGTTGCACTGATGTGCAATGACAATAAAATATATTATTATTATTATTATTATTATTATTATTATTATTATTATTATTATTATTATTATTATTATCATTATTATTATCTATCAAGAAGGGAATATATCGGGTGAATGCGCACCGTTTAGTTTTACTCAGAGTGGGGGAATCTGAATCGGAAAGGAATTCGCCGAGCCCCTGTCCCACTTAGGAAACCTGAACGGAAACCTCTGGAGACTTTGCGCCCCACCCAAGGTTTCCGTGCGGTTCCCGGAGGTTTTTGTCAGTCTCCCTACCTGCTTCCACCACCTGCAACCTCCGGGAACCTCCGGGAACCGCACGGAAACCTTGGGTGGGGCGCAAAGTCTCCAGAGGTTTCCGTTCGGGTTTCCTAAGTGGGACAGGGGCGTTGCAATGATGCCAGAGCGATAAACCTTGTCTTTGCTGCAATCAGTGGTTGCCCATAGCAGTTGGTGTTGGTTGGCGTGGGGTGAGATGGAGTAGCCGTGTCCAGGAGAGCCATGGTCTTGTACGCCACCTTTGTGTGTGACTGCTTTCATCCGTGAGAAGGAGACGATGTAACTGAAACCTCGATCCGGAACGAACGCAGACTTCGGGAACCGTTGTGACAACTGTGGGCTTGTCGGCAAACAAACGATTATATATCTGCCCTCGAGTGGCATTAAATGTTTACGGTGCCCGCACACTGTACAAAACGTGCTTCGCGACCCCTTCTGTGCCACCCCGAAAACAGAGACCCGCCCTTGAGTTGCATTGGAGTATTGCGTACAGTTTTGGTCTCCAAATCTGAGGAAGGACATTATTACCATAGAGGGAGTACAGAGAAGGTTCACCAGACTGATTCCTGAGATGTCAGGACTTTCATATGAAGAAAGACTGGATAGACTCGGCTTATACTCGCTAGAATTTAGGAGATTGAGGGGGGATCTTATAGAAACTTACAAAATTCTTAAGGGGTTGGACAGGCTCGAAGATTGTTCCCGATGTTGGGGAAGTCCAGAACAAGGGGTCACATTTTAAGGGTAAGGGGGAAGTCTCCAACTTCGAGACTTTTAGACCGGGAGCGGGGCCGTAAATCGCCCGGCACGGCCTAAAATGGCCGTGGGACTTATCATCGCCCGCCTGGGGCTTGGACATCGGGAGAGACATGGAGAACAGGGGAGAGAAAAGACTTTGCCTTCCATCACAGTGGGTCCACTGTGATGGATGTTTGTGTGAATTAAATTGTGTGTATGTCTAGGAATTGTCTTTGTTTGTATGGCTGTGGAAACAGAATTTCGTTTGAGCCTCACTGAGGCTCAAATGACAATAAAAGGTATTGTATTGTATTGTATTGTATTGTATTGTAAGTCTTTTTGGACCGAGATGAGAAAAACATTTTTCACACAGAGTGGTGAATCTGTGGAATTTTCTGCCACAGAAGGTAGTTGAGGCCAGTTCATTGGCTATATTTAAGAGGGAGTTAGATGTGGCCCTTGTGGCTAAAGGGATCAGGGGGTATGGAGAGAAGGCAGGTACAGGATACTGAGTTGGATGATCAGCCATGATCATATTGAATGGCCTATTGAATAGCCTGCACCTATTTTCCATGTTTCTATGTTTCTATAGGGGGGTTGCACGTAAGGTCACCAGGTCATAGGGCTTGACGCACGGAGCCGCTCAATCCATCTGGAGGACATCGTAACTTCCGGTATATGTTATTAATGCAAGAAACGCGTACTTTCCTACCTGTTAAAAAACGCCAAAATAGTGAATTTTTGCGCTGAAAAAAATTGTGGGAGTCGGGGTAAGTGTGAGAGACATGTACCCAACTTCAGAATTCCAAAATTGAAGTGAAATGAAGATAAAGAGAAGCGAGAACTGAAGGGACAACAACAGGTAAAGTGCTTGGCCAACATTGGCCGTGCAGATGTCGGAATTGAAAATATTGGGAATTATCGCGTTTGCTCACTGCATTTCATCAACAGCAAGGCATTATTTGTGTTTTTTCTTGATTCGTTTGGTATCTAAAAAGTCTCAAAAGCTGTAAATGTTTCTTCAGATGTGTTTTCATTTTGTATGTAAAAACCCACTTGAGAACCATGGGCGATTTAAAAATTGTACAGCCAGATTTATCACTTCTGAAACTTTTTAGATGCCAAATGAATGAAGAAAAAACACAAATAATTCCTTTTTAGTTGATGAAATGCAGTGAGCAAACGGCCAATGTTCGCCAAGCGCTCTGGCTGTTGTTGTCCCTTCAGCTCTCGCTTCTATCTACCGTCATTTCTCCTCACTTTTGGAATTGTGAAGTAGGCTAAATGTCTCTCACGCTTATCCCGATTTCCATAATTATTTACAGCGCCAAAATTGACAATTTCAGCGGTTTTTAACGGGCCCGCTGCGCTGGAAACAATGGTAGGTGCCTACCTGCAGTACATCGCGTGTACTCCATTTGGAGTAGCGTAGCAACTGTACGGGTCATGGGTCGTGACCCGACTGCCGTGAAACCTCCCTATATAGGAGTTAGGAGAGTGAAGCATTGTCAGGGGCTTGCACATCTGAAATATACGCCATGCTAACATAGATACATAGAAAATAGGTGCAGGAGTAGGCCATTCGGTCCTTCGAGCCTGCACCGCCAATCAATATGATCATGGCTGATCATATTGGGTCCACTGTTGTTTTTCATGTACATCAATGATCTGGATGATGGTGTGGTAAATTGGATTAGTAAGTATGCAGATGATACTAAGATAGGTGGTGTTGTGGATAATGAAGTGGATTTTCAAAGTCTACAGAGAGATTTAGGCCATTTGGAAGAGTGGGCTGAAAGATGGCAGATGGAGTTTAATGCTGATAAGTGTGAGGTGCTACATCTTGGCAGGACAAATCAAAATAGGACGTACATGGTAAATGGTAGCGAATTGAGGAATGCAGTTGAACAGATGGATCTAGGAATTACTATGCATAGTTCCCTGAAGGTGGAATCTCATGTCGATAGGGTGGTAAAGAAAGCTTTTGGTGTGCTGGCCTTTATAAATCAGAGCATTGAGTATAGAAGTTGGGATGTAATGTTAAAATTGTGCAAGGCATTGGCGAGGCCAATTCTGGAGTATGGTGTACAATTTTGGTCGCCTAATTATAGGAAGGCTGTCAACAAATGAGTACAGAGGAGATTTACTAGAATGTTGCCTGGGTTTCAGCAACTAAGTTACAGAGAAAGGTTGAACAAGTTAGGTCTTTATTCTTTGGAGCGCAGAAGGTTAAGGGGGGACTTCATAGAGGTCTTTAAAATGATGAGAGGGATAGACAGAGTTGACGTGGATAAGCTTTTCCCATTGAGAGTAGGCAAAATTCAAACAAGAGGACATGATTTGAGAATTAAGGGACAGAAGTTTAGGGATAACATGAGGGGGAACATCTTTACTCAGAGAGTGGTAGCTGTGTGGAATGAGCTTCCAGTGGCAGTGGTGGAGGCAGTTTCGATTTTATTATTTACAAATAAATTGGATAGGTATATGGATGGGAAAGGAGTGGAGGGTCATGGTCTGAGTGCAGGTAGATGGGACTAGGGGAGAATAAGTGTTCGGCACGGACTTGAAGGGCCGAGATGGCCTGTTTCCGTGCTGTAATTGTTATATGGTTATATGGTTACATGGTTAGAAACATAGAAACATAGAAATTAGGTGCAGGAGTAGGCCATTCGGCCCTTCGAGCCTGCACCGCCATTCAATATGATCATGGCTGATCATCCAACTCAGTATCCCGTACCTGCCTTCTCTCCATACCCCCTGATCCCCTTAGCCACAAGGGCCACATCTAACTCCCTCTTAAATATAGCCAATGAACTGGCCTCAACTACCCTCTGTGGCAGAGAGTTCCAGAGATTCACCACTCTCTGTGTGAAAAAAGTTCTAGTCTCCATCAGCGAAAATGAACTCTCCCAATTCCTGTGACCACACGACCTCCCCCCCGCCCCCCCCTCACTTCATACCGTTGCACACCTATTTTTCCCTCAACACCCCCCCCCCTCCACCCTTCCCCTCTTAGCTAACATTCTATTGTCTTATTTTAATTACTGGTGTTTGTCTCTGAGTCCACCAATTTGCAGATCAAACCAAACAGGTATTTCCCCATGACTTGCCAATCTTTTTCCCACCCTCACCTCTCTTTTCCAGTTTTCGCGCTTTTCTGCAATCTGCCGGAAAGAGGGATTCTGACCCGATTCTGACCAGAAATGTCGCCACTCCATTCTCTCCACAGAGGCTGCCTTTGCCTCTGATTTCTTCCAGCACTTCGTGGTTTGCTCAGAATTCCCGCATCTCCAGTTCCCGTCATCAATTCTGATTACGGTAGTATATAGTAAACATTTTTCACACACAGAGTGGTGAATCTGTGGAACTCTGCCACAGAAGGTAGTTGAGGCCAGTTCATTGGCTATATTTAAGAGGGAGTTAGATGTGGCCCTTGTGGCTAAAGGGATCAGGGGATATGGAGAGAAGGCAGGTACAGGATACTGACTTGGATGATCAGCCATGATCATATTGAATGGCGGTGCAGGCTCGAAGGGCCGAATGGCCTACTCCTGCACCTATTTTCTATGTTTCTATGACGTCGTACAATATGTTGGCGCACTCGCATTTGGAGTACTGTGTTCACTTATGGCCACCCTGCTATTACGAAGATGCTGTTAATCTGGACAGAGTGCAGATATGATTTAGGAGGACGTTGCCAGGACTCGAGGGTCGGAGCTATATGGAAAGGTTGGCATGCCCGGACTTTAATCCTTGGAGTGGAGGAGGCTAATAACCCTGTCCCAATTAGGAAACCTGAGGGTTGCAGACATTGGAGGGAGCTACCACAGGAGGTAGGCGAGGTAGGTAGGCAACAAATTTCAATCGGGACGAGGCCAGGTGCATGGATAGGAAAGGTTTAGAGGGATATGGGGCAAACGATGGCAGACGGACCAGTGTCGATGGAGAATGTGGGTCTCGTTGCTAAATTTGGACCGAATGGAATGTTTCCCTGCTGGATGGCTTCCTGAGTAGAACTCAAATTTCATATGCCCCTGTTCCACTTAGGAAACCTGAACGGAAACCTCTGGAGACTTTGCGCCTCACCCAAGGTTTCCGTGCGGTTCCCGGAGGTTGCAGGTGGTTCCCGGAGGTTGCAGGTAGTTGCCGGAGGTTGCAGGTGGTTGCCGGAGGTTGCAGGTGGTTCCCGGAGGTAGCAGGTGGTAGCCGGAGGTTGCAGGTGGTTACCGGAGGTTGCAGGTAGTGGAAGCAGGTAGGGGGACTGACAAAAACCTCCGCGAAACGCACGGAAACCTTGGGTGGGGCGCAAAGTCTCCAGAGGTTCCCGTACAGGTTTCCTAAGTGGGACAGGGGTGGTCATATAGAGATCTGCAATTTCACGAGGGGACTCGGTAAAGAAAACGCACAGAGTTTTTATTTACCTAGTGTAGGGGAATACAATAAGAAAGACCATGAAATGACAGAGTTTTGGAATTTGGTGTTAACTGGATACCTTGAAAGTTCACATATGCGGCCTGCAAGCAATTGGAGAGATGACCCGTCTATCACCCGTTATTTGCAAGTGGATTTGGGTGTATGTTTGAGGCTGCTCGACTCATTTTATACTCATGACTGTGTAGCCGGACGCAGTGCGAACTCCATCTTCAAGTAGACGACACCACCGTTGTTGGACGAATTACAGATGGCATACACAGAAGACATCTGTGCAAATCCAAAGAGAACGGAGGACTAGCCTTTAACCTAACTTCTGTGCGGAGAGAGAGCTGGAACACATGTCTCCACAGTCCTGACCCCTTGCCTACCTTATCTCCCTGCTGCAAAATACGTTTAACTCCGTTTCCCCTTCCCACACTGCCCTTTCTGTTGGCGGCCTACTCCACTGTCAGAGTGACGCCAAACGGAATTTGGAGGAACAGCACCTCATATCTCTCTTGGCCAGCTCAAACCCAGCGGTATGAATATTGATGTCTATAACTTCAAGCAAACCTTGAAGCATCCCCTCTCTCTCCATCGCTGCCCCAACCAAGTCGTTGCACTAGCTTCTGAGTCGTCTTGTTCAGCCTCATTGTTTGTACGCGTTCTCACCTACCCACAACTAGCAATGAATGGCCTGTTTCATTAACGCAATGGAAAGGAAGGACATTAGTTTGGAGGATGTGGAATCGGTATGGGTAGAGCTGCGAAACACTAAGGGGCAGAAAACGCTGGTGGGTGTTGTGTACAGGCCACCTAACAGTAGTAGTGAAGTTGGAGATGGTATCAAACAGGAAATTAGAAATGCGTGCGACAAAGGCAAAACAGTTATAATGGGTGACTTCAATCTACATATAGTTGGGTGAATCAAATTGGCAGGGGTGCTGAGGAAGAGGATTTCTTGGAATGTATGCGGGATAGTTATCTAAATCAACATGTAGAGGAACCAACGAGAGAGCAGGCTATTTTAGACTGGGTATTGAGTAATGAGGAAGGGTTAGTTAGCAGTCTTGTTGTACGTGCCCCCTTGGGCAAGAGTGACCATAATATGGTTGAGTTCATTAGGATGGAGAGTGACATTGTTAATTCAGAAACAATGGTTCTGAACTTAAAGAAAGGTAACTTTGAGGGTATGGGACGTGAATTGGCCAAGATTGACTGGCAATTAATTCTAAAAGGGTTGACGGTGGATATGCAATGGAAGACATTTAAAGACTGCATGGATGAACTACAAAAATTGTTCATCCCAGTTTGGCAAAATAATAAATCAGGGAAGGTAGTGCATCCGTGGATAACAAGGGAAATCAGGGATAGTATCAAAGCGAAGGACGATGCGTACAAATTAGCCAGAAAAAGCAGCATACCAGAGGACTGGGAGAAATTCAGAGACCAGCAGAGGAGGACAAATGGCTTAATTAGGAAAGGAAAAATAGATTATGAAAGAAAACTGGCAGGGAACATAAAAACTGACTGCAAAAGTTTTTATAGATATGTGAAAAGAGATTAGTTAAAACAAATGTAGGTCCCTTGCAGTCAGAAACAGGTGAGTTGATCATGGGGAACAAGGATATGGCGGACCAATTGAATAACTACTTTGGTTCCGTCTTCACTAAGGAAGACATAAATAATCTGCCGGAAATAGCAGGGGACCGCGGGTCAAAGGAGTTGGAGGAATTGAGTGAAATCCAGGTTAGTCGGGAAGTGGTGTTGGGTAAATTGAATGGATTAAAGGCCGATAAATCCCTAGGGCCAGATAGGCTGCATCCCAGAGTACTTAAGGAAGTAGCTCCAGAAATAGTGGATGCATTAGTAATAATCTTTCAAAACTCTTTAGATTCTGGAGTAGTTCCTGAGGATTGGCGGGTAGCAAACGTAACCCCACTTTTTAAGAAGGGAGGGAGAGAGAAAACGGGGAATTACAGACCAGTTAGTCTAACATCGGTAGTGGGGAAACTGCTAGAGTCAGTTATTAAAGATGGGATAGCAGCACATTTGGAAAGTGGTGAAATCATTGGACAAAGTCAGCATGGATTTACGAAAGGTAAATCATGTCTGACAAATCTTATAGAATTTTTCGAGGATGTAACTAGTAGCGTGGATAGGGGAGTACCAGTGGATGTGGTGTATCTAGACTTCCAGAAGGCTTTCGACAAGGTCCCACATAAGAGATTAGTATACAAACTTAAAGCACACGGCATTGGGGGTTCAGTATTGATGTGGATAGAGAACTGTCTGGCAAACAGGAAGCAAAGAGTAGGAGTAAACGGGTCCTTTTCACAATGGCGGGCAGTGACTAGTGGGGTACCGCGAGGCTCAGTGCTGGGACCCCAGCTATTTACAATATATATTGATGATCTGGATGAGGGAATTGAAGGCAATATCTCCAAGTTTGCGGATGGCACTAAGCTGGAGGGGAGTGTTAGCTGTGAGGAGGATGCTAGGAGACTGCAAGGTGACTTGGATAGGCTGGGTGAGTGGGCAAATGTTTGGCAGATGCAGTATAATGTGGATAAATGTGAGATTATCCATTTTGGTGGCAAAAACAGGAAAGCAGACTATTATCTAAATGGTGGCCGATTAGGAAAAGGGGAAATGCAGCGAGACCTGAGTGTCATGGTACACCAGTCATTGAAAGTAGGCATGCAGGTGCAGCAGGCAGTGAAGAAAGCGAATGGTATGTTAGCTTTCATAGCAAAAGGATTTGAGTATAGGAGCAGGGAGGTTCTACTGCAGTTGTACAGGGTCTTGGTGAGACCACACCTGGAGTATTGCGTATAGTTTTGGTCTCCAAATCTGAGGAAGGACATTATTGCCATAGAGGGAGTGCAGAGAAGGTTCACCAGACTGATTCCTGGGATGTCAGGACTGTCTTATGAAGAAAGACTGGATAGACTTGGTTTATACTCTCTAGAATTTAGGAGATTGAGAGGGGATCTTATAGAAACTTACAAAATTCTTAAGGGGTTGGACAGGCTAGATGCAGGAAGATTGTTCCCGATGTTGGGGAAGTCCAGGACAAGGGGTCACAGCTTAAGGATAAGGGGGAAATCCTTTAAAACCGAGATGAGAAAAACTTTTTTCACACAGAGAGTGGAGAATCTCTGGAACTCTCTGCCACAGAGGGTAGTTGAGGCCAGTTCATTGGCTATATTTAAGAGGGAGTTAGATGTGGCCCTTGTGGCGAAGGGGATCAGAGGGTATGGAGAGAAGGCAGGTACGGGATACTGAGTTGGATGATCAGCCATGATCATATTGAATGGCGGTGCAGGCTCGAAGGGCCGATTGGCCTACTCCTGCACCTAATTTCTATGTTTCTATGTGTCTATATTTCTATTTAGAACCGTTACATTATTGCATATCTTTCATCCATTTGTCTCTCCATGTCACCACCTATATCTCTCGTTTCCCTTTTCTCTGAATCTCAGTCTGAAGAAGGGTCTCAACCCGAAACGTCAGATATTCCATGGAAACATAGAAACATAGAAAATAGGTGCAGGGGTAGGCCATTCGGCCCTTCGAGCCTGCACCGCCATTCAATATGATCATGGCTGATCATCCAACTCAGTATCCTGTCTCTCCATACCCCCTGACCCCTTTAGCCACAAGGGCCACATCTAACTCCCTCTTAAATATAGCCAATGAACTGGCCTCAACTACCTTCTGTGGCAGAGAGTTCCAGAGATTCACTACTCTCTGTGCGAAAAATGTTTTTCTCATCTCGGTCCTAAAGGATTTCCCCTTTATCCTTAAACTGTGACCCCTTGTCCTGGACTTCCCCAACACCCGGAACAATCTTCCTGCATCTAGCCTGTCCAACCCCTTAAGAATGTTGTAAGTTTCTATAAGACCCCCCTCAATCTCCTAAATTCTAGCGAGTACAAGCCGAGTCTATCCAGTCTTTCTTCATATGAAAGTCATGACATCCCAGGAATCAGTCTGGTGAACCTTCTCTGTACTCCCTCTGTGGCAAGAATGTATTTCCTGAAAACCCACGCAGGTCACGGTGAGAAGGTACACACTCAGTAAAGACAGCACCCGTAGTCAGGATCGAACCCGAGTCTCTGTTTCAATGTCTGGGAGGCCGGTCCAGAAACACTCAGAGCTGGTCTCATTCATTCCCTTTACTTCCTACTCAGGCAATCAGCTCGCATTGTTTCAGTCCCGGGATAGTTGCTCCAAACATTCACCTTCTGCAACATTCCCAAACCCACCAGTGTGTCTTTAGCTCAAATATTAATAGACGCTGCTGCTATGGCTACCCCGTTACCCCGTTCATTAACAGTTACACAAGTCTTCAATCAATTTTATTGTCTAACAAGCTTCAGACACATTGTGAAGGGATACTTGATTGCATTCTTCAGTTGGTCTCTGACCTTAGATTGAGTCACCACATAAATGAACGTGTTTGTGCACGAACTCAGAATTTTAAGCAATTCCCCGGCTCCATTTGCCAATGACAAGGGATGAGCCCAGTTTGGGACATAGTGTATGTTGGCAATATACATATAAATGTTGGTCATCACCTCCGTCAGCCACAGGAGGATGAAACTGCCGGACACACACAAGAGTAAAATTATCGATTTCTTTCGACTCTCCATCTCCGGGTCCTCCTGTTTGTCGCCACTGACGTGAGCGCGGAGCTTCCTGCGGGCTCGGCTGGCTACCACGATCGATCTGACCGTCAGGATATTAAGCAAAACAATAACGAAAAACGGAAGCAGAGGGGTTAAAATGTTTTGAATCCAAGCGAAAGCAATCCACCCAGGGTGGGTAAAATATTCCGGCTTTTCCATGCATCCAATGGGCATGTTTGGATAATAAGAATAAAACGCAAAATAGTAGGGGATATTCCGTATTAAACTCACCACATACACTGTTGCTATCACCACCCTGGCGATTCTAACCGTGCAATACCTGGTCTTAAAGTCCTGGCAACAAATGGCCACAAAGCGATCAAATGTAAAAGCGACAGTTAACCAGACTGACCAGTCCAGGGACACAAAGGACATCACTACTTGTAGGGTGCATGCAATAGTGTGTGTGTACCGAAAAATCACAGCGTAAAGGTAAACTATCGCCACGTTGCAGAAGACGGCCAACAGATCTGCTACCGCCATCGCCACCATATAGTGGGTGATGCATCGAGACAGCCCGCACTTTCCCCGTCCGAGAACGACGATCGCCACTAAATTACCTGCGAGGAAATGAACACAGACAGCGTTTGAACCTGGTACACAAAAATGCTGGAGAAACTCAGCGGGCGCAGCGACATCTATGGAGCGAAGGAAAGAGGCACGAGAACGTTTCGGGCCGAGACCCTTCTTCAGACTGATTGGGGGAGGGAGGGGGGATAGGAAGCTCGGGCTAACAAAATTGGGAGAATTCAATGTTCATGCCGCTAGGGTGCAGACTCCCCAAGCGGATAATGAGGTGCTGTTCCTCCAATTTTGGTGCTCACTCTGGCCATGGAGGAGGCCCAGGACAGAGAGGTCGGATGGGGAATGGGAGGGGGAGTTGAAGTGCTGAGCCACCGGGAGGTCAGGTTGGTTAATGCGGACCGAGCGGAGGTGTTCGGCGAAACGATCGCCCAGCCAACGCTTGGTCTCACCGATGAAGATCACCTGACATCTAGAGCAGCGGATGCAATAGATGAGGTTTGAGGGGGTGCAGGTGAACCTCTGCCGCACCTGGAACGACTGCTCTGGTCCTTGAAGGGAGTCGAGGGGGGGGAGGTAAAGGGACAGGTGTTGCACCTGGTCATCAGGTACAAGGTGTTCTCAATGTTGGTGGTCATGGTGCAGTCCCGACCCCTACTGCTGTCCTGCGGTATGGCAGCCACTCGAGCCACATTCCCACTCACCTTGAGATCCAGAATAGTCCACTCAATTACAATCAAAGCACAAAGTAGGTGCTGTAATACCTGGAGAATGGTTCAACCAAGAATACCAAGCCCACTATCTAAACTGATGATACCAACTGATGCTGTGGGCAATATGCAATAATCAGGTACCTATATGTTAACAAGCGCTTAAGAAAACCGATCGAGTAGATGCAATGGTTTAATTAAGTGGGCACCTCCCTTCACTGTTGTTTCGTCCAGGTAGGCCCACGACACCTCGGGAAGACTCAACAATCGGATCTATGAGCAGGTAACCACTTGATACCTGCTCTCACAAACCATGTTGCCACCATCTCCTACACAAAGCAAGGTGTTGATTCATTCACTCTGTTAAATGAGAAAACACTCACATACTATCTTCCACTTGGCCCCACCCCATCAGTAAACACGCATCGCCACATTAGTCAACGTGGCAAAGACCTGGGATGCAATTACACAGAATACACTTACAAAGAAATGTATTGTGAATGTGGAGTTGTGGAAAGTGTTCAATTGTCATGTGTTTCTTAAAGAAACATATACAATTATAAAAGGACTGGACAAGCTAGATTCAGGAAAATTGTTCCCAATGTTGGGCGAGTCCAGAACCAGGGGCCACACACAGTCTTAGAATAAAGGGGAGGTCATTTAAGACTGAGGTGAGAAAAAAACGTTTTCACCCAGAGAGTTGTGGATTTATGGAATTCCATGCCACAGAGGGCAGTGGAGGCCAAGTTACTGGATGGATTTAAGAGAGAGTTAGATAGAGCTCTAGGGGCTAGTGGAGTCAAGGGGAGAAGGCAGGCACGGGTTATTGATAGGGCACGTTGATCACAATGAATGGCGGTGCTGGCTCGGGGGCCGAATGACCTCCTCCTGCACCTATTTTCTATGTTTCAATGTGTCTAATACGGAATGATTACATTCTTACTTGCAGTCGCAAACTGGCTTAAACTCAATACACACTGATAATGTATAATTAACAAATCCTTTAATCACCACAGAACTGATGGGAAAACCCCGAGGTTGTGTGCAACCAGCGGCCGTCCATTGAAGGTGGGGTTGCGTGGTGTGGGGTGAGATGGAGTAGCCGTGTCCAGTGGAGCCCCGGTACTGAACGCCACTTTTGTGTGTGTGTTGGTTTCTGACTCCGTGTATTCCGGGAGAAAATACATGATGGGCCCCGTGTTGTTGACTTCCCCATCCGGAATTACTACACACTTCGAACCCTTCCTAACAAATGTCCGGGTGATATAGGGCGGTTGCACGTAAGGTCACTGGGTCATAGGGCTTGACGCACGGAGCCGCTCAATCCATCTGGAGGACATCCGTAACTTCCCGTATATGTTATTAATGCAAGAAACGCGTACTTTCCTACCTGTTAAAAACGGCCAAAATGTTGGATTTTTGCGCTGAAAAAAATTGTGGAAGTCGTGGTAAGAGTGAGAGACATGTACCCAACTTTAGAATTCCAAAAATGAAGCGAAATGAAGGTAAAGAGACGCGAGAGCTGAAGGGACAACAAGAGCTAAAGTGCTTGATAAACATTGGCCGTGCAGATATCGGAATTGAAAATATTGGGAATTATCGCGTTTGCTCACTGTATTTCATCAACAGCAAGGCATTTGTGTTTTTTTCTTGATTCCTTTGGTATCTAAAAATTCTTAGAAGTGATAAATCTGGCTGTAAAATTTTCTTCAGATGCGTTTTCATTTTGTATGTAAAAACCCAATTGAGAACCATGGGCGATTAAAAAATTTTTACAGCCATATTTATCACTTCTGAAACTTTTTAGATGCCAAAGGAATCAAGAAAAAAAAATAATGCCTTAGTTGATGAAATGCAGTGAGCAAACGGCCAATGTTCGTCAGGCACTCTGGCTGTTGTTGTCCCTTCAGCTCTCGCTTCTATCTACCGTCATTTCTCCTCACATTTGGAATTGTGAAGTAGGTTAAATGTCTCTCACGCTTATCCCGATTTCCATAATTATTTACAGCGCAAAAATTGACAATTTCAGCGGGTTTTAACGGGTCCGCTGCGCTGGAAACAATGGTCAGTGTTTACCTGCAGTACATCGCGTGTACTCCATTTGGAGTAGCGTAGCAACAGTGCGGGTCATGGGTCGTGACCCGATTGCCGTGAAACCTCCCTGTACAATATACAAAACATCAGCTCGGGAGCCGCGCAGGACCGCACACTGCGACCCTTTCTGAGCCACTACGAGTGTTTCATCTCCCCCTGCCATCGGCGACCCTCTTCAGTTCCGCGCAGGCATCAAGCGCCGACTTACTCTAACCGGTATCTACTAACACAGTACAAAATATGCAACTTCGTTAAGTAAAATCAGAGACCTGCTGGTGAGTTGTGTTTGCGCGGCGGATACTTTAGATGGACAACAAACACCGGTCAAAACTTCACTCTCCTGACCCGAAGGAACAGTGGCAAAATTCAACCCCTCAACGCTGTTAAATGGCAAGTAGATAAAACGACTTACTGAGCAGTCCGATGACTATAATGATGTAAAAAAAGTAATCACGGACTTTGAAAAATATAAGCATCCGCTCATAGACACTTAGTCCCATCGCTGATGTAGGTGGGACATAAAGTTGCCGCCTGTACTGACAATGGTCCCAGGTAGATCGTCGATGCCGGCAGCTCAAGGTCCCCGCTCGCGTTTATTTATACCTCACGAAATTCTGATGTTGTCAATTACGTTTCTCCCGGCAACTTCAAACCAGTTGTGAAATTCTGTTTATCTGCTATTTCTGAAATACCTCTTGAGATTGTCCTGAGATTGTTTTGTACACCTGCCAACACCTGCTCAGCCGGTTTTGTATCTACGTTTTAAGTTTTCAACGGGGAACCTCACCATGGAAGGATGCAAGGACGCCAACAATGGTCTTAGAGTCATAGCCCCCCCCCCCCCCCCACTTCCCCAACACAAAACAAGCTAAAGAACCATAAAACATACATTTAACAAATACTTTTACAACAACAAAGGGAGAAGGGACAGTCAGATTGGTGTCACCCGTTGGAGATTTGCCCATCTTTGGCCAATATCCCTCTCAACCTTTCCTATCCATGTAACTGTCCAAATGTTTTATAGACTTTAGACTGTAGTGATACAGCGTGGAAACAGGCCCGTTGGTCCAACAACCAGTGGTCACACTAGCACTACCCTACACACTAGGGACAATTTACAATTTTATCAAAGCCAATTCATCTACAAATCTGCACGTCTTTGGCGTGTTGGAGAAAACCAGAGCACCCGGAGAAGCCCACGTGGTCACAGGGGGATTGTAGAAAATCCATACAGACAGCACCCTTAGTCAGGAGTGAACCTGGGTCTCTGCCACTGTAAGACGTGCCACCCTCTCCTTAAATGCTGTTATAGTACCTACCTGACCTGTTGTGTGTCGCAGACATAGAGTCTTAGAATCATGGCACTGGGATTCACGCCCTATCATCCAACTCATCCATGCTAACTACTATGCCCCATCTAAGCTAGTCCCTATTTCTGTGCACGGCCCATATCCCTCTAAGCATTCCCTCGAAACATATAGCATCCACGCACCTGTCCAATTTATTTGAAATGCTGATACTGTACCTGTCCTAACCACATCCCCCTGGCAACTCGTTCCATATACCCACCGTTCCCTGGGTTCATAGGTTGCCCCTCCGGTTCCTACTAAACCTTTCCCCTCTCATCTTAAACCTATTTTCTTATTTACAAGAATATTTACAAGAATAACCCCAGGAACGGGTGGTTTTTGGCGAGTCGAGACAGTCGGGTGAAATAAAATTCGTTATTTTAAAACGAAAATAAAGCGATTGCCCGAGTCGGGTTTTAAACAGCCAAGATATCGAACAGGGTGGAGGTCGAATTAATGATTTGCCGAAAGCCCGCGATCACGTGAGATAGCGAGGGGTTGTCATTCCCCAGGACACCACTAGGTGCCGCTGCAGGACCCTCCCCCAGAACTCGACTTACGATACCGAGGCCGGATAGAAATATAGAAACATAGAAAATAGGAGCAGGAGGAGGCCATTCGGCCCTTCGAGCCTGCACCGCCATTCAATGTGATCATGGCTGATCGTCCCCAATCAATAACCCGTGCCTGCCTTCTCCCCATATCCCTTGACTCCACTAGCCCCTAGAGCTCTATCTAACTCTCTCTTAAATCCATCCAGTGATTTGGCCTCCACTGCCATCTGTGGCAGGGAATTCCACAAATTCACAACTCTCTGGGTGAAAAAGTTTTTTCTCACCTCAGTCTTAAATGGCATCCCCTTTATTAGACAATAGACAATGAGTTACTCCAGCATTCTGTGCCTATCTTCCGGCTACAGTTCCTTCCTACACAACAGACAATAGACAATAGGTGCAGGAGTAGTGGCCATTCGGCCCTTCAAGCCAGCACCGCCATTCAATGTGATCACGGCTGATCATCCCCAATCAGTACCCCGTTCCTGCCTTCTCCCCATATCCCCTGACTCCGCTATCTTCAAGAGCCCTATCTAGCTCTCTCTTGAAAGTATCCAGAGAACCGGCCTCTGAGGCAGAGAATTCCACAGACTTCACAACTCTCTGTGAGAAAAAGTGTTTCTTCATCTACGTTCTAAATGGTTTACCCCTTATTCTTAAACTGTGTGTGGCCCCTGGTTCTGGACTCCCCCAACATCGGGAACACGTTTCCTGCCTCTAGCGTGTCCAAACCCTTAATAATCTTATATGTTTCAATGAGACTCCTCTCATCCTTCTAAACTCCAGAGTGTACAAGCCCAGCCGCTCCATTCTCTCAGCATATGACAGTCCCGCCATCCCGGGAATAAACCATGTAAACCTACGCTGGGCTCCCTCAATAGCAAAAATGTCCTATAAACTACTATAACTATTATACGAGGCCTTTAAAACTAATAATAGCTTTTGCGACGGGGTCTTCCAGCGATTTCCCGTTAATAATTAACTAGGCTGAACAACCTCGATTTGAACAGCCTAGGGATGGAGGTGCTTGAGAGGCGTATGAGGCACAAGGTGCAGGTCATCCTGAAAAACCCCGGGCATCCCCTCCATATAATTCTGGAGAGTCAAAAGAGCACTCGGAACAACAACCGGCTCCTCTCCCTGCCCTGTAGAACGGAGCGGTTCAGGAGATCCTTCACCCCTGCAGCCATTAGATTTTATAATTCGGACCGCTAGGCTGTAGGGGGATGCATTTTGCAATTATTAATTTTTAACTGTTAATTATTGGTCTTTTTAAGTATTTATTGCTCTCAGGTAGTGTCCACATTGTATTTTATGTATTTTCTGTCTGCGTTCGTTCTGAATCTGAGGGTTTGTTGATTGGGAGCTTCTGGACATCTGAATTTCCCTGAGGGGATCAATAAAGTATTTATTATTATTATTATTATTAAAATCGCGTATTAAACCCGCCCCCCTCTAAACGACGCCAACATCGCGCACACGGGCTGGGACAGATTTTCAGCGACGCTTCAGGTACATTTTGCAACATACCTACTTTTAGTAGAGTGACAAGAGGTCTCGGCTCGGCTTTTTTTAATTTATTTTTTTAGATGTTTTTATTAAGGACAGTGCATATTTATAAACATTTGCATGCAATACGCAAGATAATAATAATAATAATAATAATGGATGGGATTTATATAGCGCCTTTCTAATACTCAAGGCGCTTTACATCGCATTATTCATTCACTCCTCAGTCACACTCGGTGGTGGTAAGCTACTTCTGTAGCCACAGCTGCCCTGGGGCAGACTGACGGAAGCGTGGCTGCCAATCTGCGCCTACGGCCCCTCCGACCATCACCAATCACTCACACACATTCACACACAGGCAAAGGTGGGTGAAGTGTCTTGCCCAAGGACACAACGACAGTATGCACTCCAAGCGGGATTCGAACCGGCTACCTTCCGGTTGCCAGCCGAACACTTAGCCCATTGTGCCATCTGTCGCATAGATTATAGCTATAGGCTAATTTCCATCTGTAGTCCCTCTGGTAAACCAGGTTAACACATCACAACACATTCAATCCATAAGAAAAGAATCAAAACAAAAGACAAACAAAAAAAACATAACAAAACAGACAATAAAGTTAAAAAGTAACAATAAAAGACTGCCAGATGATTATATTACGGTTGATTATGAATACAGGTTTGATTTTCCAGTAACCATTTGTTGAGTTGTTTTGTAAATGTGGTGATGGTTGGCAGATCCCGTATGAAGCAGGGGATCGCGTTCCACGTATGCGACGCTCTATAGGAAAATACTGTCTGGACAAATACACTTTTCTTAAACGGGACAACACAATCACCCCTGGATGCTGCTCTTGTCGACCTATTTATGTTCTTTATAAATTCTTTTAACGGAGGTGGGGCTAGTCCATGGATGATTTTATAAACTAAAATTGAGTCCGAATAATTTATTACATTTTCCCAGCTCAGGAGATCAAATTTTTTAAGGATGCCGCAGTGATGGTACATTCTGGGCTTTTTATCAAGAGTTTTTAAGGCTTGTTTGTAGGCAATTTCAACAGGCTTTATTGTGGACTTACACGCCAGGCTCGGCTCGGACCGGACAGCAGCCGGTGGGCGGGCGGGCGCGCGGCGACTCTCACCTCAGCTCAGCTTAGTTAAATAAACCAGTTCAGATCAGACCGGACAGGAGGTGTGAGGAATGCCATCAGCCGGAAACAGTTCAGCATGCTCTAGTTGCATGTAATAATAATAATAATAATAAATTTTATTTATGGGCGCCTTTCAAGAGTCTCAAGGACACCTTACAAAAATTGAGCATGTAGAGGAAAAACATGTAAGGGGAATGAAATAAATAGTAGAGACATGACTAGTACACAAAGTAAAGACAGAATTCAATACAAAACACAATATGAGGCAATTAATGCACAGATGAAAAGGGAGGGGGACGTGGGGCTAAGGATAGGCAGAGGTGAAGAGATGGGTCTTGAGGCGGGACTGGAAGATGGTGAGGGACACGGAATTGCGGATCAGTTGGGGGAGGGAGTTCCAGAGCCTGGGAGCTGCCCTGGAGAAGATTCTGTCCCCAACCCTGCGGCGGTTGAACTTGTGGATGGAGAGGAGACCGGCTGATGTGGATCTGAGGGCCCGTGAGGGTTGGTAGGGGGAGAGGAGGTCAGTGAGATATGGGGGGGCCAGATGGTGGAGGGCTTTGTAGGTGAGGACCAGGATTTTGTAGGTGATCCGGTGGGAGATGGGAAGCCAGTGAAGTTGTTTGAGGACTGGAGTGATGTGATGCCAGGATTTGGTGTGGGTGATGAGTCGGGCGGCTGCGTTCTGGACCAGTTGGAGTCGGTTGATGTAGGTGGAGCTGATGCCAAGGAGAAGTGAGTTGCAATAGTCCAGTCGGGAGGAGATGAAGGCATGGATGAGTCTTTCAGCAGCGGGCGGTGTGAGAGAGGGTCTGAGTTTGGCGATGTTGCGGAGATGAAAGAAGGAGGTTTTAATGACATGGCGGATGTGAGGCTCAAGGGAGAGGGTGGAATCAAAGATCACGCCAAGGTTGCGGGCCTGGGGAGATGGGGAGACAGTGGTGCCGTCGATGGTGAGAGTGGGGTTATTGATTTTGCTGAGTGTGGCTTTGGAGCCTATGAGGAGGAATTCTGTCTTATCGCTGTTGAGTTTGAGGAAATTATGTTGCATCCAGGTTTTTATAGCTGACAAACAGGAGTTGATATGGGAGAGGGGGGGGGTTGTGGGGAAGATATGTAGAAGATATGAAACAGAAAGAAGAGTTTTGATCAGTGAAATGAAGAAAATTGGAATGACAGATATATCAGAAAATAACATTCTAGAGTATGGAGGGGAAGGAAAAGGAGTAAAGGTGTTGTTTAATTTCTTGAGGGCCTCTGGCCTTATAAAAAGGATATAATGTAAAGACATGAGGACTGTGGAGTGAAGCCAGAAGGTGGCAGCAATGCAACATTGTGGATGCCGGCTGCCGTAAAACTCCAAAGAGGAAGAAGCAGAAGAAGAAGAAGAAGACTGGACAGGAGAGCAGAGCCTGAGGCAGGCAGAGGCCCATGGCTTCAGGGAGTGGTGGGGCTGAGGGTGGTGGGTGGCAGACTGTAGGTAAGGAAAAGGGGGGGCTCTAAGAGAGAGGCATCGAGCGAAAGACCCGAAATGTCAGGAGACGAAGGAAGTAAAGTTAGGAGAACTAGAATTATTGAAGAATTCGTCGTGCTGTTTAAAGTTAAAGGAACAAATCAAGGAGATGCAGGATTTAGAGCAGTGAATCCATTAAAAAATTACCACCGCTTTGGAGAGCCAGATAGGCAGGGATTTTCAGGCCAAGATTCTGTATAATGGGATGTTAAGAGTTTGTTGCAAAGACAGAAAACAGTTTAATGATGCTAGGGGTGTGGGGAAATTGGTGGTCAAGGTGGAGAGTTTGGTCCCTAGAGGAAGACAGCAGGGAATAAAGGGAGTGGTGTATGGGATGTATGATGGCTTGTCTGAGAAGGAGATCTTAGAAAATGTTAAGGGGGCCCAGGTAACTGATGTTGTGAGATTTAAGAGTAGGAATGGAGTCAGGGACCCGCCGGTCCTGCTTACGTTCAAAGATGGAGTACTGCCACAGAGAGTGTTTCTTGGGAGTATGGTGTATCAAGTGAGGGAGTACATTAAACCACCGTTGTGCTGCTATAACTGTCAGAGGTTTGGACATGTTGCTGGGTCTTGTCGGGGTAAAAGAAAGTGCGCAAAGTGCGGTGGAGATCATGTAATACAAAATTGCAAGGCAGAGGCTCCTAAGTGCCCTAACTGTGATGGGGATCATGCAGCAGGGTTTCATGGTTGTGAGCGCTTTGTTCAGGCCAAGCGAGTGCAGGAGGTGAAGGATCAGAACAACGTTTCATATGCAGAGGCAGCTCAAAGGGTGGCTGGAGAACGCGGAGATGTGAGCGCTGGGACTAGAGTGGTGCTAGGAAGCCAGATCACTGTGCCAAACTTGCCGTCGGCTTTTCCATCTGACATGTTGATTTTTAATAAGGAGTCATTTCTGTCTTTTGTTTCTGATGTGCTGGTAGGAGCTAAGAAAGCAGCTAACCGGTCAGATATCATCAGGTTAGTGGTGGGGGCAGCTGAAAGGTTCCTCAGTGTAAAGCAGTTGCCAGAAAAGTTGCATCAATACATGACGGAGAGTCAGTGTATGGAGAGGTCACAGTTGTCGAGAGCTAGCAGTATGGAGTATGTCAGTGAGGTGGATGATGGTGATCATCATTAACACCATAATGTTTTATATACTTCAATGGAACGCCCGGAGTCTGATTGGAAATGGTCAAGAGTTAAAGAGATTTGTTGATGAATTTAAAGAAGCACCAGAATTAATATGTATCCAAGAGACATGGTTAAAGCCCTGTCTAGATTTTGTAATCCCAGGTTATGAATGTGTGCGATTAGATAGGTCTGATAGATCAGGTGGGTGTTGTGCAACTTTTGTTAAGACTGGGTTGCAGTATAGGAAAGTTGACATTAATTCTAATCTTGAGGTTTTGGCTGTGGAGGTTTGGAGCAGCCAGAATTCTATCACTGTGATAAATTATTATAACCCCTGTCAACCCTTGATATTGTCAGATGTTGATGAGATAATGGAGAAGGTAAGGTGTCCTGTTATATGGATTGGAGACTTTAATGCGCATAATCCTTTATGGGGTAGTGATCACAGGGATAAAAATGGTGTTATTGTTGAAGAATTTCTAGACAAGTATGAGTTGGTATTGTTAAATAATGGAAGGCCGTCTAGGTATAATATTGTGAGAAACACCTACAGCAACATAGATTTATCAATTGCTTCATCAAATTTAGCAAGAATTGGTGAATGGGATGTAATGGATAGATATACACTGGGTAGTGATCATTATCCAATTTTATGTAGGTTTGGTAGGGATTTGAGGAGAGAAGTGGTAAAGAAAGTCCCTAGGTATAACTTTTTTCAGGCCAAATGGGATAAATTCCAAGAGAAGGCTCAAAGTTTAGTTGGAGAGGTTAATAGTGAGGGTTCTGTAGATAGTTGGAATACTTCCATTAGTCCCATGATTCATGAGGCAGCTTGTTGTACTATTCCTGTGAAGCAGGAACCTAGGTCCCGTATGTCTGTTCCTTGGTGGAATAAAGAATGTGATGAAGCTGTAAGGAATAGGAATATAGCCTATCGAAAATTAAGAAAGTATCCAATTTTGGTCAATGCAATGGAGTACAAGCGGCTAAGGGCAGTAGCAAGACGAGTTGTAAAGGATGCAAAGAGGAATAGTTGGAGGAAGTTTTGTGGTACGCTAGGCCCGGAAACTCCAGTAAGGCATTTGTGGTCAGCTGTGCGTAGAATGTCAGGAGTATATAAAAGAAGTTTGTTTATTTAAAGGGTCAGAATGGTTCAGCACAGGAACCTGACTAGCACGCGGGCTAAAAAATGGATGAAATACTATACTCTGAAATGTACGAATATATCTCGAATGAAGTCTTTTTTATTTTAATAAATTTTTCCATTCTTCTTTAACTGTCTTTTTCCTATTTTTTTTTTGTTTTTTTTTTTTGTTTTTGTTTGTTTTTGTTTGTTTTTGTTTTTGTTTTTCTTCTTTTTCTTTTCTTTCTTTACTTCATCTATCTCTTTAGTTCGATCTAGTTTAAAAAAAAAAAAAGGCAAAAAGTATTGGAGACAATGTAATAATAATTGACAATATTATCAATTAAAAAATGTAAGACTGTAATGATGTAAATAGGTTATGTACCTATCTCCAATAAAAAAATATAAAAAAAAAAAAAAAGAAGTTTGTTACCAGTGTTGCAGAAGGGTGAGGTGGTAGCAGTCTCCAATAAGGAAAAAGCAGACATGTGTGTTGACAGTTTTCAAGCAGTGCATAGATCAGAGAGCATGGGAGTGGAGAGGTGTAGAAAGAGAACCGAGCTGATGGCAGTTAATCAGTGGAAGCTGGAGAGGAGTTTAGTAAATGATAATACCTTTAATCTGTTTTTTACCATAAAAGAGTTGAAGGATGCAATTATGTCTGGGGCAAATACCACCCCGGTGAGAGATATGTTGTCGTATGAGTTATTTAAACATCTGGATGATACTGTACTTGATGAAATCTTAGCTTTGTTTAATACTGTGTGGGCAGAGGGTTATTTACCAAAGGAATGGAAACATGCAGTCGTGGTCCCTATTTTAAAACCGGGCAAAGAGGCATCTGACCCTAGTTCATATCGCCCTATAGCGCTCACAGCAGTGCTCTGTAAAATTATGGAGAGGATGGTAACCAACAGACTAGTTTATTTTTTAGAAACCAGAGGACTATTTGTTGATGTACAGAATGGCTTTAGGAATGGAAGGTCTACAATGGAGTCTGTATCAGTTTTGGATCAGGATATTAAAAGGGCATTTAGAAGCAAGGAAACAGTAGTGAGTGTATTCCTTGATATTGAGAAGGCATATGATTCTTTGTGGAAGGAGGGATTAATGATTAAAATTTTTGACTTGGGAGTCAGGGGACGAATGTTCAACTGGATTAAGGATTTTTTATTGAATAGAACAATACAAGTAATGGTTGGTAGTGTCAGCTCAGAGACTGTAGAAATAGAGAATGGAACCCCGCAGGGAAGTGTTATCAGTCCAGTTTTATTTAATATCATGATAAACGACATCTTTTGTAAATTAGAGAGAGGATTTGGTCTGTCTTTGTTTGCAGATGATGGGGCCATCTGGAAAAGAGGTCGTAATGTAGAGTTTGTTTTAAAACAGATTCAAATAGTGTTAGTGTCTGTAGAGGAATGGGGGAACACATGGGGCTTTAAAATCTCTGCCTCTAAGACTAAATATATGGTATTTGGTTTTAAAAGAAAGTTACCTGAGTTAGGGCTGTATATGTATGGGTCTCTATTGGAGAAGGTAAAGGTTTTTAAGTTTTTGGGTGTTTGGTTTGAAGAGCGTATGACTTGGGCTGTGCATGTAGGTAAAATTGTGTTGAAGTGTGAAAAAGTTCTGAATGTTATGAGAAGCCTGGTTGGGTGTGAGTGGGGGGCCAACAGGGGGACAATGCTGCTAATTTATCAGGCCATGATCAGATCTTCTCTTGACTATGGGTGTTTTGTGTATGGGTCTGCGTCTAAAACTGTTCTGGCTAGGCTAGATGTGTTGCAGGCAAAGGCTTTGAGGCTTTGCTGTGGAGCCTTCAGGACTTCCCCAGTCCCTGCCCTGATTGTTGAAATGGGAGAAATGCCCTTATGGTTAAGGCGCATTAAGCTAGGGTTACATTACTGGGCTAAACTTTGTGGGTGTAATGATACCTTCCCAGCAAGGTGTTTGTTGCAAGAGGTTGATGATGGTAACAAATATAACACATTTGTTGTCATTATAAATCAGTGGGCTAGGAAGCTGGGTTTGGAACAAGGGGGTATTATAGAGCATACAATAAGGCTACCTGTGCCCTATTGGGTTCTTCCTGAACTGTTTATTGAGCTTGCTTTTCTTCAGGAAAAAGATAAGCGCGAGGTGACTCCAAGAATAGTGGAATATCTTAATTCAATCAGTGAGAGCACTTTGATTGTTTTTACAGATGGATCTAAAGATCCAGTTAGTGGGAGAGCTGGGTTTGGAGTGTATGTGGAGCAGCTTGGGTTGAAGATTGGCCGGCGCATTTCTGATGGAAGCTCTGTTCTCACGACTAAATTAATGGCAATTCAATGGGCTCTATAGGTGGATTGAGGAAGCCAGTTTTAGAGAAGTCATTATCTGTTCTGATTCTGCAGCTGCTCTTGAAACTTTAAGAGTAGGGAAATCTAAAGCTCGTCCTGACATTCTAAATGAAATCTTGAGTGTGTTTTCTAGAATTGGGTTTGCGTGTAACATCACTTTTTGCTGGGTTCCCGGGCATGCTGGGGTGAGGGGGAATGAGCAGGTGGACCTCATAGCAAAGGAGAGTTTAAGAAGAGAAATAGATATCCATGTATCATTGGGGAGAGTGGAACTGAGAGAAATAATTAAAGAGGGCTTAACAAAAGAATGGCAGAGAGGATGGGAAATGGAAGTCAGGGGTAGACACTACTTTTCTATACAATCTGAAGTTAGGAAAATATGTTTCTGTACATCTCTGTCCCGTAGGGACTCAGTTAAACTGTGTAGATTGGGGTTGGGACACTGTGGGTTAAATTACTATTTGTGCATTGTAGGGAAACATGTTTCTGGCTTGTGTGAATGTGGGAGTAATGAGACAGTTAAGCATGTTTTCCTAGAATGTAAAACGTATAGGGTAGAAAGAAAAGTATTGTTTGTTAGACTGACAGGACTTGGAGTTGAGGCTTTTTCTCCAGGAGTCTGGTGAACGACATTCTTGCCTATGGTGAGGTGAACGACCTAAGCCTCAACACAGACAAGACAAGAGAAATAATAATGGACTTCAGAAAAAATCCACCCCCCCTGCAGCCCCTCATCATCAAGGGGACTGTGGTGGAGAGGGCTGACAGTTACAGATACCTGGGATTACAAGTAACATCAGATCTGAACTGGACTTTGAACACTGCAGCCACAGTGAAAAAAGCCCAGCAGAGACTGTACTTCATCAGGCTGCTCAGAAAAGCTGGTCTGCACTGTCTCCCTCTCACCCAGGTCTACAAAGGACTGATAGAGAGCATCCTCACCACAGGCATCACGGTGTGGTATGGAAACACCACACAGACGGAGAGGAAGGCTCTGCAAAGAGTCATAAAGACTGCAGAGAGGATTATCAGAACGGAACTCCCCTCCATGGACACAATCTACACACAGCGCTGTCAAAAAAGAGCAGAGAGAATCATCAGAGACACATTACATCCAGCTCACTCCCTGCTCAAACACAAAAACTGCACATACAACCTCAGGCACAGACGAGCGGACAGTATCGCCACAAACAGAACACGCTTTTTTAAGAGCTTCTTCCCTGCCACAGTGAGACTCTTGGCCAAAACAAAATGAACTGATGTCCTGACCTACCTCATAGTATATCATATTATATCATATTATATTGTCTCCTGGGCCTGTGCAATTTACAATGCAATCGACACTTTTATATAGGGTTTGTGCAAGTTACAATGCTCTCACTTTCCCCTTTATATAGGGTTTTAGGCACTTTCTCTTTTTTTATTTCTAGAGAAGTATATGTTTTTATAGATTATGTGTCTTTCTGTGCGTCTTTTTAATTTGACTTGACTCTCTGAACAACCGCACAAGAGTTCCTATGTGTGTAAGCACAAATGGCAAATAAAGCCTTTGACCTTTTGACCTTTGACCTTTTCTGTTTTGTCTCTGTTTGGACACAGTGAGAAACATCAACTGATATCCAGGGCTGTTCTTCAATTCCTGCAAGTTACAGGACTGTATGTAAGAATTTAGTTCAAACTTTGACCTGTGGAGGGCAGTAATACGCTTAGCAGCGTCTACACTGCCGGAATCCTACAAGAAGAAGAAGTAGAAGAGGCCGCACGTTGTCACGGCAGCGTTCACAAAGCACAGCTCGAGTGCGGTCGTTCCTTGCATCTGGCGTCGTGGAGCAGCATTCCTGAAAGACTCTGGAATCCCACATCGGGGAAACTGCCCGGTAAAGTTGTATTTATTCTTCATCTGCTTCATGGTGGCTGGGAGTTTGTTAATTATCTCGAGTCTTAGAGTGACACAGGCCTTCGGCCCATCTTGTCCGCACCGGCCAACATGTTTGACCAAACCTGGTGGGCGGCGCGACTCACGTTCGCAGCGGCCTCTGCAGTCCGTTTGTCTTTTTGTTATTGTTTGTCCCGTTTTAATGCAGTTTTTATTATTTTTTTGTGTGTGGGGAGTGTGTGTATGGGGTGTGTGTGTGTGTGTGTGGTGTGTGTGTGTGTGTGGTGTGTGTGTGTGTGTGTATGGGGTGTGTGTGTGTGTATGTATGGGGTGTGTGTGTGTGTGTATGGGGTGTGTGTGTGGGGTGTGTGTGTGGGGTGTGTGTGTGTGGGGTGTGTGTGTGTGTGTGTGTGTGTGGGGTGTGTGTGTGTGTGTGTGTGTGTGTGTGTATGGGGTGTGTGTGTGTGTGTGTGGGGTGTGTGTGTGTGTGTGTATGGTGTGTGTGTGTGTGGGGTGTGTGTGTGTGGGGTGTGTGTGTGTGTGTGTGTGTGTGTGGGGTGTGTGTGTGTGTGTGTGGGGTGTGTGTGTGTGTGTATGGGGTGTGTGTGGGGTGTGTGTGGGGTGTGTGTGTGTGTGGGGGAGGTGTGTGTGTGTGGTGGGGTGTGTGTGTGTGGGGGGGGGTGTGTGTGTGTGTGTGTGTGGGGTGTGTGTGTGTGTGTGGGGTGTGTGTGTGTGTGTGTGGGGTGTGTGTGTGTGGGGTGTGTGTGTGTGTGTGGGGTGTGTGTGTGTGTGGGGTGTGTGTGTGGGGTGTGTGTGTGTGTGTGTGTGGGGTGTGTGTGTGTGTGTGTGTATGTGTGTGTGTATGGGGTGTGTGTGTGTGTGTATGGGGTGTGTGTGTGTGTGTCTGGGGTGTGTGTGTGTGTGTGTGTATGTATGGGGTGTGTGTGTGTGTGGGGTGTGTGTGTGTGTGTGTGGGGTGTGTGTGGGGGGTGTGTGTGGGTGTGTATGGGGTGTGTGTGTGTGTGTGTGGGGTGTGTGTGTGTGGGTGTGTGTGTGTGTGTGTGTATGTATGGGGTGTGTGTGTGTATGTATGGGGTGTGTGTGTGTGTGTGGGTGTGTGTGTGTGTGTGTGTGTCTGGGGGTGTGTGTGTGTGTGTGTGTGTGTGTGTGTGTGTGTGTGTGTGTGTGTGTGTGTGGGGGGTGTGTGTGGGGTGTGTGTGTGTGTGTGGGGGGTGTGTGTGTGTGGGTGTGTGGGGTGTGTGTGTGTGTGTGTAGGTGTGTGTGTGTGGGGTGTGTGTGTGTGTGGGGTGTGTGTGTGTGGGGGGTGTGTGGGTGTGGGGTGGGGGGGAACCTTTTAAAATCTTTCCCCTGCACGGAGAACCCGACCTTTTCCCTGTCGGGTCTCCGTTGTCGTTGGGGCTGCAACGTGGAGCGGCCTCCAGTAGGAACGTCCTGGGGCTCCAGTCACGGAGCTGCGGAGCTACTCACCATCATGGAGCTGGCCGAGTCCGGAGCGGGTGGAGCTGTGGTGGCGCTCGGCTGCTGTGACCCGACCCCCGGAGTTTCGGAGGCTCCAACCGCAGGTCTGGCAGACAGTAATATCGGGAGCCCGCGGGTCCCTGGTGGGAGACCGCTTTTCGAGGCTTCTGCAACGGCGACTTCGCCCGCCCGAGTCGCGGGGTCGAGGATGACCTGGAGCAGGGCCTTACATCGTCGCCCGGCGCGGCTTCAACGGCTGCAGGACTTTGCTAGAGCCCGCCGGGGGCTCCAACAACAAGACCCGGAGCAGGGCCTTGCATCGCCCGGCGTGGCTTTAATGGCCGCGGGACAATTGCCATCGCCCGCCGGGGGCTTTGACTCTGACATCGGGAGGGGAATGGGGAGTGCAGGGGAGAGATAAGTTTTTTTGCCTTCCATCACAGCGAGGAGGAGATGCGCTGTGATGGATGTCTGTGTAAATTGTGTTGTGTCTTGGGTCTTTTTTTCCATGTGTGTATGACTGCAGAAACAACATTTCATTTGAGCCTCTATGAGGTTCAAGTGACAAATAAATTGTATTGTGTATTGTGTATTGTCCCAGCTACACTAGTCCCACCTGCCTGCGTTTGGTCCATATCCCTCCAAACCTGTCCTATCCATGTACCTGTCTAACTGTTTCTTAAACGTTGGGATAGTCCCCGCCTCAACTACCTCCTCTGGCAGCTCGGTCCGTTAAGAACATAGAGGGACCCTAGACTATAATGAGTAACGTAGTCGGAGCCAGAGATACGTGGCGACTCTTTGCGTGATTGTCTATTGTACACACAAACAAAGACTCTCACTGTACCTACTGTAGGTAGATGTTACAATAAAGTATATCGTTGACAATAAAGCATCGAGGAACGGCATCTCATATTTCGCTTGGCCAGCTTCCAACTCAGTGGTAAGACTTTAGATATCTCTCACTTCAGCTAGCCCCGGCATTGCCTCTCTCTCTATCCCCCCCAACCCAAGTCGCACCAGCTTCTCGTTCTCACCCAGCAAACAGCTGACAATGGGCTGTTTCCTCTATTGTCGTAAGGCAGGAACGGGGTACTTGATTGGGGATGATCAGCCATGATCACATTGAATGGCGGTGCTGGCTCGAAGGGCCGAATGGCCTACTCCTGCATCTATTGTCTATTGTTGTTTTATGCACATCTTCCGTTCATTGTTCTTTATCTCTCCACGTCACCGTCTGTATCCCTCGTTTCCCCTTGTCCCTAACCGGTCTGAAGAAGGGTCTCGACCCGAAACGTCGCCCGTTCCTTCTCTCCAGAGATGCTGCCTGTTCCCGCTGAGTTTTTTTGTGTCTGTCTTCCGTCGATTGGTGGAGTCAGGATCGAACTCTCTGGTTCTCTGGAGCTGTGCGAGGCAGCAGCTCGAACCGCCGGACCACCAGACCGAAAATAGAACGAGGCTTGGCAAGACTGGTCTCATTTCCTGACTGTGACAGCTGTCAAACAGGGAACGATATGATGTTCTCCCCCCCCCCCCCCCCCCGCCTCTCTGTCTGCCTCGCAAAGATAACCCTCCTTCTCGCCAACCCCAGCAAATCCAAAACACACTAGTCACTGTCATTAGACAATAGGCGCAGGATGAGGCCATTCGGCCCTTCGAGCCAGCACCGCCATTCAATGTGATCATGGCTGATCATCCCCAATCAGTACCCCGTTCCTGCCTTCTCCCCTGACTCCGCTATCTTTAAGAGCCCTATCTAGCTCTCTCTTGAAAGTATCCAGAGAACCGGCCTCCACCGCCCTCTGAGGCAGAGAATTCCACAGACTCACAACTCTCTGTGAGAAAAAGTGTTTCCTCGTCTACGTTCTAAATGGCCGACCCCTTATTCTTAAACTGTGTGTGTGGCCCCTGGTTCTGGACTCCCCCAACATCGGGAACATGTTTCCTGCCTCTAGCGTGTCCAAACCCTTAATAATCTTATATGTTTCAATGAGACTCCTCTCATCCTTCTAAACTCCAGAGTGTACAAGCCCAGCCGCTCCATTCTCTCAGCATATGACAGTCCCGCCATCCCGGGAATAAACCTTGTAAACCTACGCTGGGCTCCCTCAATAGCAAGAATGTCCTTCCTCAAATTAGGGGACCAAAACTGCACACAATACTCCAGGTGTGGTCTCACTAGGGTCCTGTACAGCTTCACTGTCAAAGACACAGCACCACCACACTCAGGAACAGCTTCTTCCCCCCTCTGTTATTAGGCTTCTCACAGCGCCAGAGACCCGGGTTCGATCCCGACCACGGGTGCTGTCTGTACGGAGTTTGCACGTTCTCCCCGTGACCTGCGTGGGTTTACTCCGAGATCTTCGGTTTCCTCCCACACTCCAAAGACGTGCAGGTTTGTAGGATAACTGGCTTGGTATAAATGTAAATTGTCCCTTGTGTGTGTAGGATAGTGTTAGTGTGCGGGGATTGCTGGTCGGTGCGGGCTCGGTGGGCCGAAGGGCCTGTTTCCGCGCTGTATCTCTAAAACTAAAAACTATCCGTGTTCACCAGGGATGCTGCCTGACCTGCTGGGCCGGGCGAGGCGAGGAGAGGAGAGGAGAGGAGAGGAGAGGAGAGGAGAGG